>NC_140173.1:44057204-44092204 GCF_963971535.1 Notolepis coatsorum | reverse complement strand
GGTTCATAGAAAATATTTTATTGGCACCACTGCTGTACAAGTCTCTTTTTTTCACATGAAAGACACAACAACACAATACTAATAATACATAATACATCACAGGACAGAAACGTATTCCAATAATGACAAGACAATAGAAATCAAATAGAATAAATAAAATTAAAACAGAAATAAAAATGTAATTATATTGATAGACATTACAAAAGAGATTCCTAATTACAACAATAATTGTTCACCCAAGGGCTGTCTAACAAACCTAAAACATGTTAGCTATTGTAGTGCTGTACAAGTATTTTAAAGTGTTTTATCACTCAATAAATTTTATTAATAATAAACTCAATTAATTGTATCACTCTATCAAGTTGCCCCATGGGCAATGGCATGCAATTATTCATTCATATTAATTCAAGTATTTGCATGTGTGTAACGTTCGGGAGACTATCCTCCTTAGGATAGTATCCTACTGTCTACCTGGGTCACTCTTGTTGTTATGGGTTCACCTTGTTGTCACCACTGATGGCTGTCGTCACTAATTGTCTGTCACACCTGGGTGCTGTCATTGGTTGACAGACTGCTGTCACTCATTGACAGCGTGGAATGTTGAGTATGTGACCTATTTAACATTTGCTCTATTCCTTGTCCTTTGCTAGAGCGTCACCTAATCCTACGGACAGACCTACAGCTGGACAAGCACAGACATATTGTCTTTCTCCCTGTAAACTATATTATACGCTTTTCCCTGTTAATAAACAGTACAGCTGTTTTGGAAGAGTAAAACATTCTCCATCTCGTTCTTCTTCTCGACAACTTGGAAGTCACTTACCCATTCGTAACAGATGTGCGTGAACGGTACATGCATCGTTTCAAATATTGTACTGCCACCAACTGGATTCAAGTATTTGCATGAATGCAGGGTACACATTGGTTCATACATAATATTGTATTGCCTCCACTGCTGTCAGACCAGAGTCTGCACCAGAACCAATCTAACAGGGGGCATATGGTAACATCGGGGGGTATACATTCCCATTCAAGAACTCAATCAGTGACATAAAATATAGGCTTCAGAAAACGAATTTCCCGTAAACCAACACACACATTTCAAAACATGAGTGCGCATAAGAGATAAGACAGTCTCTCTCTCTCACACAAACACACTCGCGCGCACACACACTGAGTAGCACCGTGTCAGAGCATCGGTGAAACGAAACCACAAGTGACAAGTCTACGCATATTTAAGTAGGTACAGTACAACTATCACCATTGCCATCAATAAATATATGATAGCCATATAATAAATATACGAGGCTAGGCTTAACAAGTCAAAGTATTCTTAATAATAATAGCCAGAGGCTGGGCTTAACAAGTCAAAAGTATTCTTAATAAATTATAGCCTGAGGCTGGGCTTAACAAGTCAAAGTATTCTTAATAATAAATTATAGCCCGAGGCTGGGTTTAACAAGTCAAAGTATTCTTAATAATAATAGCCCGAGGCTGGGTTTAACAAGTCAAAGTATTCTTAACCCTTTACCGGCCAACTAACCATTTTTGGCCACTTCCCCATACAATATATTTAGCCAGGTGGGAGAGGGGGGGATCTTTAATCTATGAAAAATACTTCTTCCAGCCAATCAGCACAGGTCAGGCTATGACACAAATATTGTCACCATCCCATCTGACCAATCAGGATAGACCCTGGGGATCTGCAACTTCCTTCTTTTCACCACAGCAAAATAATGCAAATTTTTGCACCCGGTTCTACTCTTCAAAATCCATTATTTCCTCAACAAGTCATGGTGAATTGATCACATTTACAAATTTTTGCAGTTGAACAATCATTGTAAAGGATGGGATACTGTAGGTGTTTTTTGCATAGGATTAGTGAAATCAGGATTTGTTGTTAGCTAAAAAGTGGTGAAGCCATAAACGGGCATATGCCCCTTCAGGTGAATTGACATAGTGTCCACATATGCCCGATGCATCTAGTCAGTCACACTTAGGGTATTACTACTACCATGCAGTGATGGCAAGCTACTTGGAAAATGTAGCAAGCTACACTACAAGTTACTCTCGATTAAATATAGCTCAACTACAATGGAAGCTATCCCCAGATAAATGTAGCAAGCTACACTACAAGAACATGGCAAAAATAGCTAGCTACATCGGCACTACTTTTTTTTTTTTTTTTTTTACTTCATGATCACGTTTCCACCAAACAAATAGACAGGCAAAATAAATGCTCAGTTTGATTGTTTATTATAAAACTGAAACAAGCCCTCGGTCTGGCTTTTTGTGTCATCCTTTTAACATGAACTTGTATTATGTACAAAATCCAGGAAGGCAAGTTTAGCTGGGTGCAGCCTCTACAAAAGAAAAGAAAGAGACCATTTGGTTTGATCAGTTTTTATAGTATAGTTTGTTGATTACTTTTGATGCAGTAATGGTCTTTTCCTTTTCTATTCTATCTTTATGTATTATTTATCCCTAAACTCTGCATCTTCTGGCTGCCTGATACCCTCTCCTAGCTGAAACCTGCCCACTTTATCAACCAAAAACACACTTCTTCAATATCTGAATTTTAACTAATAATAACTGTCTTACTGCATTTTACTATTATGCTACCATGTCTATACTACCACCAACTATGCTAATATGTCTATACTACTACAGTACAGTATGTACTCAAGAGTATAACACTCAAGCTCGACACTGCTAGACAAACAATACTACTTATCCTTGGCTGCTAGATGTACCACTCCTGCTGACTTGTTGTACACAATTTGTAAGTTGCTTTGAATGAAAGCGTCAGCTAAATGACCAAATGTATTTAAATATGTAACTCACAAAACATTCCATGGCCCCAAAATCATGTGGGGACCCCCCCTGGGGGTCCTGACCCACAGGTTGAGAACCACTGCTCTAGGTGATATTTTCCCTCTTAGTGTATGTACTATTTATGGTAGTTTGTTTTTTCTTTTCTCCATCCCCATAATATTGTTCATTTTCTGCCTACAGTGAAACATGTTAGTTAAATCTGTTGACAAAAAGTGCACTGACTTGTGTGCTGTTTGGGAACAGTTGACAATGTTTATGTAAAGCTTTTCATCAGCTTACCTGAATATATGTGTTCTCAAGTTAGTGCTGGCCGTGTGGGATGTTGAGAGAAGCTTCATTTTTGGCGGACACAATAAACACATATGTTGTTGTTATTGACATCATCTTCATCAATGCCATCAGCCCTGGAAACATCGAATCCTTCTGCTATTTCGCGCAGACTTTGTTCGTTCATTCATTCATGGTCTGTGTTTAGATATTTTTTACTTCCTGGTTTGCCGAGCTGGAGTGGCATGTCCCGCCCTATCCTGCCTCTGATTGGCCTACCCGTAATGTTTTCTAAACCAACCAACCAATCATAGTGGGTTTTCTCCAATAGCATCCAGCTGCAGGACAGAAGAACACGACACTCTCAGGACCGAAGACACTCTTTTTATTTTTTTGTCTGTTTCTCCGGATATGTAGCGTGTAGCGTTTTGCTGACGCTACGGCACTACTTGATTCGAAAACTAGCTGCGCTACAGAGATCGCTACTTGATTCAAAAGCAGCGACGCTACCATCACGCTAGCTACTGCCCATCACTGCTACCAGGGCCGCCTGGGAGAAATGCGAGGCCCTGTGCGAGATTTAAACGCGATATATATATATATATATATTTTTTTTCTTTTTCATACAGTCAACATATTCTTAAATAATAGCGCTGCCCGAGGCTGGGCATGATACAGTCAACATATAGCAAGAGAGAGAGCGAGATAGAGCTCCCGTTCTATAGTCAATATACAGTGTACGGAGAGAGAGAGAGAGAGAGAGAGAGAGAGAGAGAGAGAGAGAGAGAGAGAGAGAGAGAGAGAGAGAGAGAGAGAGAGAGAGAGAGAGAGAGAGAGAGAGAGAGAGAGAGAGAGAGGAGAGACACACATTGGAAAGAAATTGAAATGCTATTTGGCCCTAAACAGAGAGTACACAGTGGCAGAATACCTGAGCACTGTGACTGAAGATCCTTGACTAGGTACAGACTCAGCGAGCACAGCCTAGCCATCGAGAAAGGCAGCCATAGGCAGACTGTGTGTGTTAGAAAGAGAGAGAGAGAGCATGTGTGTTTGTCGTGTGTGTGTGTGTGTTAGAGAGAGAGCATGTATGAGAGAGATAAGCAAAGATGAGCCCCTAAAAGGATATTCAACTTTTAATGGAAGAACAAAACAGAAGGAAAAGATAACTTCACAAAGGCAACATGAATCCAAAAGGACAAAGATCAACACTTAAATCCAAAGAGAAGAGGGTCTATACCAGAGAAAACAGCTAAACAGCATTCAGCTAAATAGGCTAGCCAGGTACTGACACCAGGCCACACACAGCTTTGGCCAACGGCCCAACGCTACCCAAGCTACACAAACGACCAAGACAATTCACACACAGCACATGTCGTATCTCCAAATGTTGTGAAGTAACATATGTTTTGCCTGGAAAAAAACATCGTTATTAACAAAACATTCGGTAGGGGAAAGAAGGAAGAGTGGGGTAATGTCATGACATCTTACCTGCACGAGGAACGCAGGGCGAAAGGCCGCAACACAGGTCTCCACGTTGACGAAAGGCCTCTCGCTGGCGGGACAAAAAGAAGCTATGGCCGGAGCCTTGTCATGGTGCAGGCCCGACTACATCTTCTGTCAAAGATGATGTCGTAGTCAGAGTGCCAGAACCCCCTGCTATTCTCACGGCTAATGTCAATGGTCGTAGCACAAGCTAACAGCTAACTCTAGGCTAACTGATAGCATCAAACTAACGTTCCCAGCCGAGCGCAGCCGGCAGCTAACGTCGTAGCTAAACAGCTAACTGGCTAACAATTAGCTCAACCCGGCTATCGCTAACCATTAGCTAACGCAGAAGCAAGCTATGCGGCTACCACTGAAAAACTGTACAACATGAGAAAAGCAATACAGGTGCTGACACCAGGCCACACACCATTAGCTACTAGTACTACAACAGCTAGTCGGCCAGTTTGGCTCCAGAGAGAGAGAGAGAGAGAGAGAGAGAGAGAGAGATATCCACGGCGGGAATAGAATAGAGTGCATTAAAAACTCACCAAACGTCCAAGAGGATGGAGACAACCGAGTGGAGTTGACAAAGTTCATCTGCCGAACGACCATCCTCTTCATCTTGGCATAACAATGCTGCACGTGCTGTCTCTAGGTTAGCTAACGCTAGTTAGCCTTTAGCTAAGCTAGCTACTAGCCGACATCATCATGGCTATATCCCGACTGAACCACACTTAATATTATAACGTAGCTAAAGCTAACTAGCTGTCCCTGTCTTTAGCCAGGATGGCTAGCCTGACTGAACTGTCTAACATGCAACAACTTTCATCTTCAGTCCATCTGCCGAACGATGTCCTCTTCATCTTGGCTGGCATAACCTAGGCTCCAATGCTGCATGCACGAAATAGTCAGACGCTAGTGATGGGTCGGTCATGAGCGACTCGTTCATAAGAGCCGATTCATTGCCGTGAGCGTGAGTCGAATCGCTCACGTCTGGCAATGAGTCGGTTCACGCCCCCCCCCCGGCACGCACACAGACACACTCAATGAACTCAACAGACGCTACCTTACCTGGCTGTAACCCCTCCCCTCATTGAAACCAATTCTGCTGCCTGCAGAGCCTCAGAGCCAGGAACGTGTCTAATGTGAAATATATAAGCATATAAGCAAAACTAGATTTGAGTTCTGTGATGAAAAAGGGCCTCGCGGGAAGGGGGGCCTCGCAAAAAATTTAAATTTAAATTTAAAAAAAATAATAAAAAAAATTAAAAAAATAATAAATAAAAAATATTTATTTTTTATTCTTTTTTTATTTATTTTTGTGCGAGGCCCCCCTTCCCGCGAGGCCCTGTGCGACCGCACTGCTCGCACACCCCCTGAGGCGGCCCTGACTGCTACCATGTAGTGCCATGTAGTACCCTGTAGTACCCTGTAGTACCATGTAGTTATATAGTTTTGTCCGCTATTCTTCTTTGAGCCTTTATCGGCTACTGTTGCCATGGCAAGGCAAATTCAAGAAAACTCCCAATACATTTTATTATTTATTTTATGTTATGAATCAGCCTGCCAATAGCCCCCACATTTTTAGGGTACCGGTCAAGGGCTTGTTCACAGACACTTCGATTAACCTAATTTACAGGGGGAAATCATTTAAAAAAAATCTAAATTGTAGATCACTTTTGTAATAGCACCAAAATAACATTCTAGAGTTGAAATTGTGAATTTCCAGGTATTTCAAGAAGTGACCGGTAAAGGGTTAATAATAATAAGGGCCAAGGCTGGCTTAAATTAAACATTATGACTTACCATTCTTGTCCACGTCCTCCTGATGTGTGTATGTCCCTCCGCCTCGGTCTCACCTTGACGTTGAATCAACCATGCCACGCGGGCACTTCTCTATGGTAACGTCCGTCCTGCCGGTGCCCGTCCGGTATAACGTTGATTCCAAAAAGGATGTCCCAGTTATTGATCGCCATCTGTTAGATCGATATGTCCATTGGCTGATGCTATATTCCTTTACTGCATACTGAATTCAGCGTCGCAATAACTAAGTATTCCATGGGGCTGGGGGCAGCCCTGGTGCTGCTAGCTTCTTCCCCCCACGAGGCCCTGCTGTGGCTGTGGCTGCTTCGGTCGGGTCGCTGTTTTTTGTGATAAATGTATCCAACAAACCTCTCATCGAGTTATTGAACACTTCTTTTTTTTGCCTTCTTTCGTTGTAAATTCCCGGAGCCAAATGTCCACCCTTTATCGCGTTCTCTCGTCGACATTGTGTTAAAAATGTTTTAGCACCACTCTGACTCAGTCATCCACCTTACTCTACACACCTGTGAGTGACCACCACTGCCACCCATAGCTGTCAACATTGGGATTTGAAAATACGTGCAGGTTTTAGCCACGCCCCTTCTCCTGGCCCCGCCCCATCAGCCCGCCCCCTCCCACCCGGCCCCGCCCCCTCCCAATGGAGCTGCCTCGTCGCTGCCATCTGCTGGTCAAAACCGGTATTATTTTGTTTTCCTATAGACGGGGTCAATTTTCAGAAAATCATAACCCTGAAGGCATTTCGTGTTTATTTTTGGTACACAACATTTCTAGGGGTATTAAGGGGTGCTGAATCCAAATCTGCTGTATACCAAGCTCAAAAATGTCAAATAAGGCCTCAAAATTGAGAAATCCAACATGGCCGCCAGCCTATCTATTTAAGTCTACATCTATTTAAGTGCATATCTTTTTGACTAAACAAGGTAGAAACATGAATGAAATGTGTTTTTATATGTTTGCATACATGAGGAATTTAAAATCATATCCTGATTTTAGATCAGTTGTGAAAATGTTGCTTGAAACTCATATTTATAGCAGAAACTGTGGTCGTTATTGATGCATAACTCATCAACCAAATAAGAAAGAAAAGCAGGATGATCCCAGGCCATGGATTTATTCATCAAACTCTTTTCTCTTGATTTTTGTTAATCAACATGCCATTTATGCAAATTAGATAGTCCTTAATATGCGTATAGTAGCTTAGGTACAGTTATTTATTGTCAGTCATCAATCGTATTCAGGCAGGTGTCGCAGGTGTCTTGCAGTTGCATGATTCATCCAATGCCACTTTTCCTGAATAAAATAGAATAGATTATAATATAATAAAATACAAATATTATTTTACCATATCAATATAAGTGAATGTTCAAGTTTCTTTATTAGTTGTCATACAGAATATGGAATACTTTGCATAAAATGTTTCTTTCTGTGTTGCTCCTGAGAGTGTGCTAGATAATAACAAGATAGTATAAAATAAGTATAATAAGTATAAAATAGAAAGTCAAGAAGTCAAGTACGTAAACAAGTGTAAACAACAAAATTGTTCAGTGTATCTATATATACAGTATGTACAGCTGGTACAAAAATGGTGAGGTATAGCTTAGCTTGTGGTGCCACCTTGTAGGGGTGAGGTGCAATAAGGAATGAGAATGATGTGCAATTTCCTTACCAATAATATAAATATAAAGTGTAAAGTGTGTCTAAAGTGGTAAAGTGGGTGCTACAGTGTGTTGTTTATTTAAATGGGACCTGCATTGCTATTCCTAGCACTATTTGGGCAACTTTACACAATTCCTGTGAGTCTATTAACATCTGTAAGTTTTTTTTCAAAAAATAATTCTAATCAAGTACTCAAAACCATCATTTTTCAGCCTCAGGATTTCAGGCTGTTATGGCCTGGCTTTGCCCATAAGCACTTTGAGTGAAAGTCAGCCCACACAGTCTGTGACTGGTAGAGAGAGAGAGAGAGAGAGAGAGAGAGAGAGAGAGAGAGAGAGAGAGAGAGAGAGAGAGAGAGAGAGAGAGAGAGAGAGAGAGAGAGAGAGAGAGAGAGAGAGAGAATTCACTTCCTTGTGTGTGTCCAGCAGACCAGGGGAAAAAGACAAGCCGTTATTGATAAGGCCCTACCCTCTCTCTTCCTTTCTTCTTTTTTTCTTTCACTCTCTCCCTCTGTATCATTCTGCTCTCCGTGGGGCGGTGTTTCTGTGCGGGGGGGGGGACCTGCGCGTGGAGTGTTTGCACAGTGGTCTCTCTCTCTGTCTCTCCCTCTCTCTCTTCCTCTCTCTATCTCTCTCTCTCTCTCTCCCTCGCAGAGTGCATGCAGAGGTGTCGGGTTTCACTCTGCCTCCCAGTATGAGGAAGTGGTTTCCACTCGCTGTGTAGTCAAGGTAGATTGTGGGCGGGCATTAGCTCCAACCACAGAGCCAATCGCATCACTGTCCGCTTACCCAGGCCCCGGCGACGTCACGATATGCCTCAAATCAGGATGACCTAATTAAATCTAGCAGGAAATGGTCTGAGCTGTATGAGAGCAATCCGCCAATATGGTATTTAGACACAAAAACACATTGATACTAACTCCTATTACTATAATACAATGCTAGAGACTGAAAAATGACATTTATAATGCATGTCACCTTTAAGTGAGTGTATGTGCGCTGTGGGTGTGTTGATGGTTTGCTTATTGTTCATTGTTAATTCATTGAGCATCCTGATGGTCTGGGGATAGAAGCTCCTTCTGAGTCTCTCTGTGCTTGCCATGAGACTCCGGTATCACTTGCCTGACCGCAGCAGTTCAAAGAGGCAGTTGTTTGAGTGGCTGGAGTCTTTTGATTATTCTCTTAGCCTTGCCCATGCACCGTTTGTTGTAAATGTCTTGGAGAGTGGGAAGCCCACCTTCAATTGTGCGTTCGGCTGAACGGGCCACTCTCTGTAGTCTGCTGCGGTCTTGTGCAGTGCTATTCCCAAACCAGGAGGTGATATTGCCAGTCAAGATGCTCTCTATTGTGCATGAGTAGAAGTTCTTGAGGATCTTCTGACTCAGGTTGAACTTCCTTAAGCGCCTAAGGAAGTAGAGGCGTTGTCGTGCCTTCTTGATAACACTGTCAATGTGTGTGGTCCATGTCAAGTCCACGGATATGTGGACTCCGAGGTACTTAAAACTGTTCACTCTCTCAACCGGTGCCCCGTCGATGCCGAGGGGGCTGTAGTCCCTGACCCCGACCTCCTAAAGTCCACAATCATCTCCTTTGTTTTGCTGACGTTCAGGGAGAGGCTGTTCTCTTGACACCATCCCGCTAGAACCTTAACCTCTTCCAGGTAGGCCCTCTCGTTGTTTGCAGAGATCAGGCCCACCACTACTGTGTCGTCATCAAATTTGATGATTGTGTTGTTGTTCCGCTGTGCCACACAGTCATGTGTGTACAGGGAGTGGAGGAGGGGACTCAGGACACAGCCCTGGGGGGCCCCTATGTTGAGAGTGATGGATGAGGAGGTGCAGTTGCCTGCTCTCACCACCTGGGGTCTGCCCGTCAGGAAGTCCAAGACCCACTGGCAGAGGTCATAGTTCAAGCCCAGGTCCCTGAGCTTGGCTATGAGTTTGGAGGGGACTATGGTATTGAATGCTGAGCTGTAGTCAATGAATAGCATTCTCACATAGTTCCCCTGCCTCTTGTCCAGGTGTGATGCTGCTGTGTGCAGCACATGGGCTATGACGTCCTCCGTGGACCTGTTGGGGCGGTATGCAAATTGCAGGGGGTCCAGGTTGATGGGGAGGGAGGAACAGATGTAGCATCCGAGGTTGGTGGCAGAGTCTCTTGTGGACGGCCTTTGCAGAATAACTCTTGCTTTGTTGCACGTATCCACCTCAGGCACACCATAGATCTTGCAGATGAATCTCTCTGTTGATGTCACAATATCTTCTGTGAAAGGGCCCTTCCCAAGGCCAGCAAGATCAGTGTGATGGTGCTCGAACACTTGCCAGGCTGTTTTCTTTCAATGACCACTGAACTGGGACACACTGTCACAGCCGGTGAGGGCATGGAAGGCAAGGATTGTGTCCAGTTGATCATCAGATAGTAGCTTTCTAATGTCATGTACTGGAAAATATTTTGGATCCTTCGATGTCCCAGCTTTCATGTAGAGATGCGTACATCGGATTCTGTCATAGTGAGCCAAGAGTAGAAGCAGCACATCTGTGTCACGCGCTGACACGACGATTGTTTCCACTGGAGCCTGGATGAGAAAATCAGACTTCCTCATGGTCAGCACTCAGAGAGGAGACTTCAAGATCTGGATCTGTTGACTTGACAGTTGTCGCTTCAGCAAACCTCTCTGATACTACAACTACAGGTTCATCATCCGGGCTGTGTTCTATCAGGTGGTTTGAGAGTAGTTGAGCGATATCTGATTTGTTGTCTTCAAGGGCCATGAAGCTCGACCAATCGGCAGGAAGTGGAACAGACTTGTTTTTGATTTCACAACGTACTGGTCTGTGGCGCTGTTTGCGTTTCACCCTTGTGCCTGTTTTGATGGATTGGTCATGGTATCTGTCAAAGACGACATCTACTCTCTGGTATTTTGCTCCCATCTTCAACACGGTGTCAGTGAACTTGTTGGCATAGTCACCAAATGTTGTAGTGTCAGGTGGCTTTCCGAGTGCCATTACCAGAGCTTGGCCATCAATGACCAGGCAGCTGGGTCCCTGAAGGGTAAGATCTGCAGGGGTTTTAACTTGTTTCGTCAGTATATTTGCAAACACAGACTTGTTGGTGGAATGTAGACTCCCGTTAGTTGTGCCCAGAGATGGCGGGATGGGCATGAGCTCATGCTGGAGGATATTGTCAAGGTCTACCTTACGACCTGCTCTGTAAGCTGTGATGAGCATTTGTAGAATCTGCCTGTCCACTTTGATGGTGTTTTGCTTGTTCTTGGAAAGTTGCAGAACTTCATACAAAGAGGCAAATGTCTTGGCGTTGTTCATTCGAATGGGTGGTTTCAGGTTCAGGTGCTGGTCACTATCTGGAGGTTCACACAAACGTTTGTCCACAAACATGTTCAGTTGTGCCTGTCCAAGGTTTTCTGCGCCAAGTATGGATTCTTGAATCTCCGGTGTGACTACGTCCTTGTTGATGTATGTAAGAAAACTTACAAAAGCACATTTAATTCAGGTTTGTACCTTGTGTAGTCACACTTAACTCATTAAGCCCCACCATTTATTTTTTGAAAATTCGCCTAAAACAGCATGCTTACATTAAAATGCTTATATATCCAGATTTATAAGAGCTACCTGCATAAACTTGGTACCTGAAGAAAGCTAAGACTTGGGGGATTCTAATGTTGGTGTCCAACACTGTACAGTTATTACCAAATTGCTGTAGTATTCCTGCAAACACTGAAGACATTTAATTTGATTTATCCTCGCCTATACAAAGATTACAGTTAGACAGTCAAAAACACCCTGTTACTCATGGTTGCACCCCAGCTATATTCCTACTTTCTTCCTCCATGGGTGCAGATGTTCTGTGCAAAGTTTCATGTCAGTATAATAAAAACTGTGGGTTTAGCACCTGTTTTTGTGGAGAGAGGGCCTGGTGCTGGCGGCCATGTTGGATTTCTAAATTTTGAGGCCTTATTTGACATTTTTGTGCTTGGTATACAGCAGATTTGGATTCAGCACCCCTTAATACCCCTAGAAATGTTGTGTACCAAAAATAAACACGAAATGCCTTCAGCACTTTATACAAGCACATTTTCAGAAATTCTGCCTAGTCTAGAGTGTAAATGCTATAAAAATACAGTAAATTACCTTTTATCAAAATAACCATTAAATAAAGGTTGTAATCTGTAAATGCATTTGATTTTACTGTAATTTGACAGTATTTGGAAACCATAGATGCCAGACATTTAGTTTTCTTGCAGCTTTTTTTCTTACAGTCTACAGTCAGTGAATCCTAAATCTCCACTAGGCAACCACTTATCACTCAGTCCAACAAGGACTGGGTGAACTAGTTGCTACATTAAATTAATCAGATACCTGGTTGAAAGTGAAATGCTGTGAACATCCCTGCATTAAGTGTAAGACAAATTCAGTTTTAGTAGTAGCATTAACATGTTCATATTTATTGAAATCTTACAATTCATACATAAATGTTATGAATTGAAAATGGGGGAAGAAGTCCTCTGGTCTGCATCCCCTTAACAATTGTGTATTGCACATCACTGTAGGCTACATATTAATACGACAACTCAAGAAGAATCAAGAGGTTTATTTGTCACATAGTGAAATGCAGGTGGTCACGCCCGCATTGATTGTGCAAAATGCAAAAAATATAGCTAACAGGATATGCATGATAAAAAAAGACATGCCATGTTCATGAAAAACTGGATCCCATGTACACTACAATATACAATTGTAACTCTGTATCGAAACTATACAATACCTTCTTCCTTTTAAAGTGACATTTTGTGCACATTACAATAAAAATAGGTAACAAAAGATATGCATGATAAAAAAAGACATGCCATGTTCATGAAAAACTGGATCCTATGTACACTACAATATACAATTGTAACTGTATCTAAACTATACAATACCTCCTTCCTTTAAAGTGATCTGTACTGTACATACATCTGATGTATTGTATATTACTATTGCACTTTACTGTTACATTTGCACTCTGGTTGGATGCCAAATGTCTTCGTTGTACTGTATAATGACAATACATTTTAATCTAATCTAATTAGACTGATACTTCATGCGCGGGGGACTTCATGCGCGGGGGGCTCTTGCTTCGGCCAGGGACCTGTTGTAGATATACGTTGCAGACTTCGCATTTTTCAACACCTTCTGAGAAGGAGTGTATTTTTCAGCTGGACCAGGGTGATTGATCTTGCATGACAGTAGAGCACAAACAGTACTGTTGTCCAATGCCAGTCTGTTTTCTGTGACAATCTTCTTCACCATACTGAATACCCTTTCAGAGCTGGCATTGCTGTGTGGAATGCATAACAGAGCCTTCATAAGTCTCGCCAGCTCACTGAACTTCAAGTCCTTGCCTAGAAGGCCCCAAAATCTGTCGATTCTGTCTTCTTGGGGGAGCTGCTCGGTCTGGTATAGGGCGAGTTCCTGTGACAGCAGATTCAGATCGAAACTCAACTGAGGGAACAGGGCTCCTAGCCTTCTCACTGTAAAACAAAACCATACAATACATTATACAATACAGTCAAAGTATCTTGCTGTCTTCAACTGGAAATTATAATTCTATTCTAACTGGAAACTGTTGCTAATATCTACCCGTCTTTAAAAAAGGGTTATTACATGGCGTTTTCACATTCGCCAAAATGCTTGATTGTGATTGGTCAATAGCGCTCGGTTGCCCATAGCAGCGGCCAATTATTTCTCGATAACTGACCGCTGGCATGGGCAACGCGCAATAATGACAGCTGATACGGGTAACGGAGCGCTATTGACCAATCACAATCAAGCATTTTGATCGCCACTAGATGGCAGCATCTACCAGGCTATGCACAGCTCAATGCATGTTGTGAGGAGCCACAGAAGTTATCTTAAACTATTTCTATACCTGTCATTTGAGTTATGTCAAGCCGCAATGCAGGGTCTAGCACTGTCAGGTCCTTCAGGAGTTGGGAGTCGATTGTAAAGCAGGCGATCATCTTTCGTATAGTTGCTTCATAGAAGGCTCTTACAGTTCTAAAACAAATCATATTCATTAGTGTCATTTCAGGGCACACAACAGACTTCTCAAGTTGAGATCATAACTACAATAATAATATACTCACTGAAAGATTTTCTTCCTGGCTGAGACAGGGATGTCTGCCTGTTCGATGAATGCACGTGTCTCTTCTCCAATGCAGAGCCCTTCATCTGCATGCTGATGTCCCTCTCCATATTGCACCTCCTTGAGAGGCACACCCACGATGGACCTGGGTGGTATGAGGAAGGCCAAGAACCGCCTGATCAGCTGACTCATATCACGTTCGAGTCTGTGAATCTGGACTCCCTCCGACTGTAGACAGACAACAGTGAAATGATAAGCATTATCATCATAATGATATTTATATGGTAATCCTTACATTATCACAAGTCATGACATCCACCTGAAAGGCTGCGTTGAAATCAGCCAAAGGCTTAAGAGCATAACTTAAGAACATAAAGTATGTTCTCGTAACCGGATCTCCAAAATGGTTTGCCAGAAAATGAACTTTGGGGTTACTTTCCACGTCCTCATTGCTGTTGAAGTATGCCTATATGGGGAATATATGGAGAAAATAATCAATGGAAACATACCATAATACATGGAGATATTGGCGGAGTGGAGTTTAGTATTACAATCTTACCTTCAAAGCCTCCCACTGGTTGAGTACTCTCAGTATGCATGTGTGCAGACTGAGCCATCTGATAGTGCAGTACTTCAGCAGCTTCAGGTTATCTGACTCTGTAAACTCCTGAAACTCACCCTTCTTTGCACTGAAAACAAGAACATATTTTGTAGGTAAAACCAAAGAAGTTCCAGGCACTCTTCATATATATACACTCTTCATCTAAACACTGGATTCACACTACAAGAACGCTGCAGCCCTCCTTGTTCTAGTTTATATTTTGTAGGTCTGCTCATGGTGTAGGCTACTAATATATGGGATTAGTTATGAGTGTGTGTGTGTGTGGGGGGGGGGGGGGCATAAGGGAGAGATGGGGGTACAGGCAAGAGGAGAGAAATTGTAGTTTTTACCTTGCGTCAAAGTGGTTGTGTATGCCGGCCAAAATGCTCGCCACTGGAACTTTGGCTGCTTTGATTCCACAACCAGTGGCAAGCTGGGCAAGGTGGCAAATGCAGCCCAGGTCCTGGACATTAGGCTGGCTTCCCCTTACTCTGCTAATAACAGAATTGTACCGGCCTTTCATGACACTGGCGTTGTCGGAGTTGAAGGCAACAAGGTTCTCCCATGGAATTCCTCTTTTGCTATTGGAAAAAAATAAAGATATGCCCATAAAACAACCTGACAAAAGCTGCTATGCTCTAATATTAGCTGTTACAATTAAATGCAAACTAGGTAGACAGTGAAATTATCTTACCTCAATACTTGGGATATCTTCTGATACAAGTTCTCAGCATTACCCACATTGCATACGGGCATGTCTAGGAACTTCGTCATCACCTCCAGATTGGACTCATCGTAGATTCTTGCAAGAATGACAAATTCTTTGTCGTTGTTTCTGTTGTTCGATTCGTCGCACAACAATGAAAAAGGCTGCGCTTTACATATGGTTGTAACGTCGTCATCACACTCCACAGCTATGGCACCTGTTGAGCAAAAGAGTCCATTGATTAGATTTGATTGTCCTTTATATTAGCAAACAGTATTATTTATAGATCCTTTTCACAGCAGCCATTTAACAGAACGCAGGGTAAACCTAGGCTAGTAGTATATTGTCTATTCATTAGTAACGTTAGCTGCTAGCTAGTCTGTGGCTAGCAATGAAAGCCACAAAATGGGGGAGGGGAGGGGACCCTCATGTAAACAAGACGAGTCTCTCTGGCCTGCATCCCCTTAACAATTGTGTGTTGAGCTGTACTGTACCCATTCTGCAATCTGTTAATACAATTATCTGTTAAATAAAGTTTTTCATTCATTATCTTACCTTTGATGAGTTGGGTAATTTTCGTTTTCCCAGCCGAGTACTTCTGAGGAATGTCATAACCTTTGGGAAACATATCTGATACGCGCCAGTTGAACACGTCGCAGAAAGTGAAGGAACTGTTTGTTTGTGCAATAGTCATGGCCATTATAACTTCAGCTCTGGTGACTAGATCAGCCTCTGTTGTATTTCTCGTCACGAACGTAGTCATAACACGGGCATTTGTCATACCTTCTATGCCTCGCTTGTGTTTCGCTGATTTGTCATGCTGACTGACGTCGTGTTTTCCTCCGTGTGAGATATTGAAATCAGCTCGGCATACTTTACAAAAAGCATGGAGTGTTGAAATGTTGCTCTTCGTGAGGTACGGGAACGAGTCCTCCCACCTGGTGAGATATTTGCAGCCGCTCCTCTTGGCTTTCAGCTGGTGGAAGCGCACAATCCTCTCTCAAGTCCATCGTAGAATGTACTAATACATTTGCGCTAAATCCCTCCTTTATCCGGACGCTGTTGGTATTCTTCTTCATGTCGCAACCGTCTTCCGGTTTTCGAAAAAACAGGAGAATCCCGGTAAAACCGTGAGTGTTGACAGCTATGCTGCCACCAGTCCACGTGCCAGCGCTTAATGGCAGCTTTTTATATGCGCGCCGCTTCAGATAGATGACGCACGCATCATGCTGCCTGTCACAGGCATAGTGAGGAGTCTAATGTGAAATATATAAGCATGGATGTAAGTCACATTAGACACCTGTAAGCAAAACTAGATTTTCGGTCTGTGATGGAAAGTGATTGTTAACATTATATTTATTTTTATTTGTATATAAAAAAAAAGAAAAAAAAAGAAAAAAAAATTATAATAAAAAAAAATTAAGAAATTCTGGGGTGGCACCTCAGGAGCACCTGAGATGTCAGGGGGGGGCACGTGCCCCTGGTGCCCCAGTGGTAAAATCGCCACTGCTGGAAATCGGTTAGACCCAATCCATGGTTCTGTTTCAAACCAAGGCAAATGGCCATCTTATAAAGCAAACTGAGAACCAAATGAGAAGTCTCATTATCAGGCTGTCTGGTGTCATAATACATGTAATTGTCATCTATCTCTAGTAGATTGGGTCTTGGTGATTCTCCTACTTTTTACAGCTTGTCCTTCTTGCTAAATGGTGCATTTATATAGCTCTTTTATCCAACGCGCTTTACAATTTTTGTTCCTCACATTCCCCCATTCACTCACACATTCACACACCAACGGCGGAGGCGATCTGCTCATCGGGAGCAATTAGGGGTTAAGTGTCTTGCTCAAGGACACATCGACACGCTGCCCGGGAGGAGCGGGAATCGAACCGCTGTACCTCCTGAGCCACTGTCACCCCCCAAATAATGACACAATGTTTACTACATATTGTTTTAGACCATATCACCCCTTGTGTATTTAAAGGTGCTGTACTCAGTAGTACTAATTCATATACTGTATGTTATACCCGGTTTAATCACCTGTACATTGTATATTACTATTTCACTTTACTGTTACATGAATGCATTCTGGTTGGAAGCCGAACTTATTTTGTTGTACTGTACTTGTGTTGTATGATACATTTGAATCTAATCTAATCTAAAACACGACAAGATTCTCAAAATTCTCACAGACAAACTAGTAAATAAATGAAAAAAAACCACAAAATAGCAGTTCCATTAACCCATTCACTACCACACTACAGCAGGTTAACCCTTTCACTACCACACGTGTGACAGTGAAATGGTTAACCTTCTGTAGTGTGGTTGTGAAAGGGTTAACCTTCTGTAGTGTGGTAGTGAAAGGGTTAACCCTGTTCCACTCCCCACCCGTTCGTCTCCGTCTGGCGGGGGAGGAGGCGGGGGAGTGTGATGCCTGTGGTGCGAGAGTGACGCTTTCTTGCATCAGCAGCCCGGGTGTTTCTGTGACGTTGGTTCTGCGTCACCGGGCTGTCGTGACTGGGCTGCTGTGTGACGGGTCTCTTATCTCAGCCCGTCAGAGCGCTGCGTCCCTCGCGGTCTGGGATTTCAGAGTAAGCGTCGCTCTCTCTCTCACCTTTGAGACCCCACTACTCGCTGCACAACCTTCAATGAGAGCAGAAGTGAGCTTCGAGAGAGACTCAGCCGTTTGATCGTTTCCACTCAGAGGGAGGAGGGAGTGTGTGTGCCTCTGTGTGTGTGTGTGTGTGTGTGTGTGTGTGTGTGTGTGTGTGTGTGTGTGTGTGTGTGTGTGTGTGTGTGTGTGTGTGTGTGTGTGTGTGTGTGTGTGTGTGTGTGTGTGTGTGTGTGTGTGTGTGTGTGTGTGTGTGTGTGTGTGTGTGTGAGTGTATGCCCGTGTGTATGACCGTGTGTGTGTGTGTGTGCGTGTATATGTGTTGCACGTACATACTGTACATGCAGGTGTGTCTGTGTATCTGTGAGGCTGCCATTCACTGATTGGCTACCATAAAATCCATGGAGTCTGGGGTTGCCTTGGCAACGATAATCACCTCTTGATTTCATTTTATTTTTATTTAGTCATTTAGCTGACGCTTTTATCCAAAGCGACTTACAAGTTCTGTACAACAAGACAGCAGGAAGGGCACAAATCTATCAGCTGAGTAACAATGTTAATAATAATAATAATAATAATAATAATAATAATAATAATAATAATAATAATAATAATAATAATAATAATAATAATAATAATAATAATAATAATAATAATAATAATAATAATAATAATAATAATAATAATAATAATAATAATAATAATAATAATAATAATAATAATAATAATAATAATAATAATAATAATAATAATAATAATAATAATAATAATAATAATAATAATAATAATAATAATAATAATAATAATAATAATAATAATAATAATAATAATAATAATAATAATAATAATAATAATAATAATAATAATAATAATAATAATAATAATAATAATAATAATAATAATAATAATAATAATAATAATGGCTTGGATTTATATAGCGCTCTTCATGACACCCAGAGCGCTTCACAGAGTCCATTATTCGTTCATACACAGTCATACCGGTGGTGGTAAGCTACAATTGCAGCCAGAGCTGCCCTGAGGCAAACTCACGGAAGCGTGGCGAATAATCATCGCCTACGGCCCCTCCGACCACCACCAACATTCATTCACATGCATACACATTCATACGAGGCAAGTAGGTTAAGTGTCTTGCCCAAGGACACAACGGCAATGGGATGGACATGGGCTTGAGCGGGATTCGAAACACCAACCCTTCGATCATTGGACGACCCGCTCTACCCCTGAGCCAAAGCCGCCCCACATGTTCATCAAAGTGTTGAGTGCTACAGTGTAGGTTAGTATATTAGTGCATGACAATAAGGTTAGTTCGGGTTAGATATATTATATATTTTTATTTAAAAAAAATTTATTTCAGATAATGGTTGAAGAAGTGCGTCTTTAGTCTACGGGTTTCGGCTGTCCTAACTGTGGTGGGCAGTTTGTTCCATCATTGTGGGGCAAGGACTGAGAATGAATGAATGAATGAATGAAAAGTTTATTTCTTGGACATGTTATTCTTCTTATTTCTTCAACCAACTCAGTGTCTTGATCCGTCAGACCAAACAATCATAACAACAAATTAAAAAATCCTTAAAGAAAAAAAACATTTAAAAAAAAGAACAAAGAAAAAAACAGGAATTATAAACAAAAGAGCAATGTGTTTGGTTGGCAGACATGTCCAAAAAAAGGAGTAGAGGGAAGCTTAGCTTATTGATCCCTACCCCCTTACATTTGTATTGGTTCTTCCATTAATATTACTAGAATTTACATAATTTAGTATATTACAATATAGAATATTATTTTTACTTATATTAAAGGTTTACAATAAAAAACATGATTCACTTGACAGCAGTGAATATAGTACATCACTACATACAAAATATAACATAATTTTGTTTATCCTCACTACTCATTTCTGTATTTTTCTAATGTGTATTTTTTTAACTGCTTTTTAAATTGTGCCACATGTTTACTCAGTTTGATGTAATCGGAATAGGTGGTTTCTCCTTGATGACCCTCCCGGAGCTCGGATAGGAGTGGGTCTGAGACGGCCAGAAGATGCAGAGCGTAGGGGACCTTGAGGGTGTGTAGTTAGAGACCATTGACCGGAGGAGGTAGGCGGGAGCGGTTCCCTTTGCCGTACGGTATGCCAGGTCGAGGGCCTTGAAGCGTATTTGTGCGGCAAAGTGCTGGTCCCTAATAAGTGGGGTGACATGGGCTGACTTCGGTAGGTTTGAGATCAGGCGGGCCGCTGCATTCTGAATGAGTTGAAGAGGCTTGGTGGCAGTGGCTGGAAGGCCAGCAAGCAGTGCGTTGCAGTAGTCGAGATGTTGATTGGACGAGGAGTTGGGTGGCTTCTTTTGTCAGGAAGGGGCGGATCCTTCTGACGTTGCTCAGGAGGAATCTGCAGGTTCTGGTTGTCACTGCGATGTGAGCGGAGAAGTTCAACTGGTCGTCGAGGACAACACCAAGGTTCTTGGCGGTCTGGGACGCGGTCACAGCTGCATTCTCGACTGTGATGGATTCAGCATCCAACAAGCAGAGAAAGAAAAGATAGTGAGAGAGCAAGAGGAGACGAGGAGAGAGATATTGAAGGGACTACAGAGCAATGTGAGAGATATATTTAAAAAAATTATATATATATTTATATATTTTTTAATAAAACATTTTTGTTATCTCATTCATTCCATAAGAACGTAGAATACACATTTGCATACTTTTTTTTTATAGGGGCCATTTGCATGTTCTTGGTATCTGATTCTAGGGACATCTATGGATCTCAGGGAATGTATTCCCAGTGTCACAAATACTGTGTGTTACTAGGCTTGAGTAAATTGTAATGAACCAAATGAGAATATCAATAAAAAATGTTTTATCTTTGACTGTGAATAACACTATGCTCAAATTGACCAGACCTGAAAAATCTAAGCAAATTAATAGATGGAAGATTATTAAACAGAAGGTTTTGTAGATACAGTACTGAATTCTGCCATCCGGACACATGCAATTTGAAATATGATTATAGAATATAGAATATCAGGCATAAAATGGTTATGCGATTAAAATGTGATTAATTAGATTAATTAATTACAAATCCTGTAATTAATTAGATTAATTTGTTTAATCGCCTGGCAGCACTAATATATATATATATATATATATATATATATATATATATATATATATATATATATATATATATATATATATATATATATATATATATATATATATATATATATATATATATATATATATATATATATTAAACTAAATAAGACTTGTGCACATCTGGTTGGACCCCGACTGGAGGTGCAGGTCAGCGCAAGAGAGATAAATAAACTAAAAGGAGAAAACCTTCAAGGGACAGAAGGTACCGCACACTCCACAGTGGAGTGTGCGGTCCCTTCTTTCCCTTGAAGGTTTTCTCCTTTTAGTTTATATATATATATATATGCAGGGTTCCCCCCCCCCCCCCAAAAAACGGAATAATTTCAGGTAACTAATAATTTCACTGGATATATATATAACAAATATTGTTATTGTTTTTTTCTTTTTTTAAACCGATACCGATATTTTCCCGATATCACATTTTACTGCCGATATCGGCCGATAATATCGGTCGGCCGATAATATCGGACATCCCTAATATATATATATATATATATATATATATATATATAAACATCAATGTCCCATTTATTGTCCATGGAGCAGCCTCAGACATCCCAGTGACATCTCCCTGATTGGAGGGTTTCTCTTCCTAATTTTTTCTAAAAGATGGAACACCTTCCTGAGCAGCTACTGAAAGCAGGCCAACTATTTTAGGTTTACATAAGCAGTTCAGTGTGTACACACACACACACACACACACACACACACACACACACACACACACACACACACACACACACACACACATGCACACACTCATGCACACGCACACACACACACACACACACACACACACACACACACACACACACACACACACGCACACACACACACACACACACACACACACACACACACACACACACACACACACACACTCATCCACTCACTCACTCACTCAGTCATTGTCTTTCTCTCACAGTCAGTGGCATTTTTAAATGCATGTTTATATGAAGTGTGTAGAGGGGTGTATCTGTGGTATTGTATTTGGTGTTTCTATATAGAGGGGTGTATTTGGTGTTTCTATATAGAGGGGTGTATTTGGTGTTTCTATATAGAGGGGTGTATTTGGGGTGTTGTATGGGGGTGTTTCTATATAGAGGGGTGTATTTGGGGTGTTGTATGGGGGTGTTTCTATATAGAGGGGTGCATTTGGGGTGTTGTATGGGGGTGTTTCTATATAGAGGGGTGCATTTGGGGTGTTGTATGGGGGTGTTTCCATATAGAGGGGTGTATTTGGGGTGTTGTATGGGGGTGTTTCTATATAGAGGGGTGTATTTGGGGTGTTGTATGGGGGTGTTTCTATATAGAGGAGTGTATTTGGTGTTTCCATATAGAGGGGTGTATTTGGGGTGTTGTATGGGGGTGTTTCTATATAGAGGGGTGTATTTGGGGTGTTGTATGGGGGTGTTTCTATATAGAGGGGTGTATTTGGGGTGTTGTATGGGGGTGTTTCTATATAGAGGAGTGTATTTGGTGTTTCTATATAGAGGGGTGTATTTGGGGCAGGGTTCGAAATTAACGGGGGCTTGGGGCATAATGCCCTTGAAAATGGACAAAATGCCCTCAAAATCAGTTAAGGGGGGCACATAATGCCCCCGACAGTTTACTAATTATATATATATATTTATCCGGTAATGGAGCGTCTGTGTATCGTACAGTTCAGATGACGCGCAAATAAAAAAAATCATTTGGCGGAGCCGGGAGAGGTGCACTGCAGCCAGGTGCTAGTCAGTTTGTGTACAAATGGCAAGCACAATCTAAATCAATCTTCATTACGACTTTAAAAACATAGCCATTAACATTACATAGGCCGACACACATCTTGCCATAGCGTTAGCAGTTTGTACAATACAACGCACGTTTTAACTATGGTAGCACTACCCCCAGCTAATACAGTCAATGAAATGTTATCGTAGCCACTAGCTAGCAGAGGAGGGAATGAGAGTCTGAGAGGCGGGGTGTTTAAAGACAATGATAGGCGTTTATTCAACATCCAAGAAGGCTAACATACAACTGTGTTTTACTAACTCCAACCGGGACTATTGCCGCTTTCGTGCTGCTTGTTGATGTTATGAACTCCTCCTAAACTGAAGGTCCCACACGCTAAAATGTCCGTGGGGACCCGGCGCCAACCCATAGATAGTTCCAACTCAACGAATTATGTAATCCACCACAGTTGCACTCAATATTTAAATAATGTTAGTCTAAATAAATGTAGAGATACATAATAATTTCAAGCAGAAAACGAATCTTTCCATTAAGAACTGACAATCAGGGTATTTAAACATGGTTGACATTGTTTTTTTGTGTTTATATTATAGAAAGGAAAGTCTAGTGCTGGCTGAGCATATTGTTTGTTTGCACTAAGTTAATACTTTGACAAATGTAGCCTATATTTTTCAGTCAGTTCGGTCTTTGTGTGCCAAACATTATTTAAGGCTGTAAACACTGTAACACTGTAAACCTTTTTATATATATATATATATATATATATATATATATATATATATATATATATATTAGAGCTGGGCCGTTAACGGCGTTAACGTGCTCCGTTAACGCTATACTAGTATCGCGCGATAATATAATTAACGCATTAATCTAAAAAAAAAAAAAAAAAAAAAAAATGTTTTTTTGCTATTTTTTTGGCTCTTTTTTTGGCTTTTGGAGATGGGCTCATGGTGTAATGGGCCACCTGGCCTGAGAAACATAAGGAGGAAAGAAAAAGTAAGGACTTACTTCTGGTCATTATTTGGGTAGAACACACAAATTTTGAATGCCTTCGGCAGGTTTTTTTTTTTTTTTTTTAGAGAGATTTTAATCTAGATTAATCTAGATTAAATCCAGGATTGCAGTTAGATTAATCTAGATTAAAAAAATGTATCTATGCCCACCTCTAATATATATATATTAGGGCTGTCAGTTTATCGCGTTAATTAGATTAATTAATGACACAGCAAGTTATCGCGTTATGAAAATTAACTAAAATTCATTACAAAAAAAAAATATATATATATATTTTTTTTTTAATAAAACATTTTTGTTATCTCATTCATTCCATAAGAACGTAGAATACACATTTACATACTTTTTTTGTATAGGGTCCATTTGCATGTTCTTGGTATCTGATTCTAGGGACATCTATGGATCTCAGGGAATGTATTCCCAGTGTCAGAAATACTGTGACGAGCCTGGTGGTGTTCAGGCTCGACACGGACCAAAACAAACAATTTCAATGTCCACACAAGCACAATTTCAATAAATAAATTATATTTATTGATTAACAGAAGAAGTCCAATAGGCAATAGGCTAATCGTATAACAGTCCAGGGTCAAAACATGTATCAGGCTCTTGTACAAAAAAGGGATTGTTCAATACTCAGAGTTTGTCCTCCGGTCCACGGTCAGTACACAAGTGGGTTTCTCAGCCAGTCTAGGGTCCAGTACACAATGAACACCTTCTCACCTTCACCTCTCCTCTCACTACCTCTCACCTCACAAAACTCCATATCACAATCTCTCTCTCTCTTTACTCCGCTCCTACCTCATCTCCACTCCTCAATACTCTGTCTGTCCTAGTGTTTTTATGTTATGTGTGTCTGGTATGTGTGTGTGGGATGTGGGTGATCTCGTGGTACACAGGTGTGTTATATCAGTCCTAATCAGCTGCCTAATTGCTTCTCCTCCTCCCATGGCAGTAGTATCTCCCATCCTTCACGTAGCCATGGGATGGGGGATGATATCTGCCACAATATACATATATAGACATTAGGGGTGTAACGGTACACAAAATCCACGGTTCGGTACGTACCTCGGTTTTGAAGTCACGGTTCGGTATTTTTTCGGTACAGTGGATACCAGTGCATGCATTACACAAATTTAATTTAAAAAAAAATTATATAAATTATACTTTTTTTTCTTTTTTTTTATATATATACAGCTACTGTTTTATATATACTGTTTTTTAGTAATAACTAGAAAGTAATGGTATTTATTCAACAACAGGTGATTGATTAATGATACTGTATTATGGGGCTGCAGCACTGCAGATATACCCTACTTCAATGATCCACTCACTTTGCACTCGCTACCCAGTGGCTCTGCAGATATACCCTACTCAGTCAAGGCTCCGGTGAAGTAGCACAGAGGATCTGTTGTGATTTTTGCACAATAAATATTCAACATTCTCTTTTGAGACTCCGCCTCAGACTGTTATCATTTGGCACTAAAAGCTAAACATTGTCACCGATATGGCTGTCCGCAACATGTCATTAATTGTGTGCGAGAGGTCGATCAGTGACCACGTTAGCGTGAGCTAAGTTAGCATGAGCTAACGTTAGATGGAAACAAGACAATATAACGTTACTGGTGAAAAAGTGATTTACCTTGGAATACTCCTGTGCCAACTTGCTGTACTTTGCTTGCAGGTCTGCAGCCATTATTGCTGGATTATGAATAGCCCCAACTTTAGCCAAGGTAACGTTAAGCTAAAACTAGCTCTTCAGCTAATGCTAATAATAACACCAGCAAGCGAACCCATCAGAGCTCCCCATCAACACCCCTCTCTCGGGACGATGGCATTTAAGAAAGTATCTGCTGTTAAAATGACAAACAGCATTGACACTTTAATTCACGGTCGGTTAAACACACGTTTGTTTTATAATGCTCACAGCAGACCGCAGTGTTGTTGATAAATTACGTGGGGCCGGGGGGATTTAAGTTCCGCAAAAAAAGGTTGACCATACCGTTGCAATCGTACGGTGCACAGCCCGTACTGTACCGGAGGACCACATTGACGCGGTACAGTACGTATCCGCGTACCGTTACACCCCTAATAGACATATATAAATATATAAGTGTGTGTGAGTGTGTGTGTCACTGTATGTGATGCAAGCGTGTACCCAGTCAAGCTTCTCTAGGTAAACAAAAAGGTAAACAAAAATGGTGAGGAGGGTCAAAGTGTACCATAGATAAGAGAGAGAGAGAGACATAGATGAGAGAGGTAGAGTTGAAAGAGA
This sequence comes from Notolepis coatsorum, assembly GCF_963971535.1. Lineage (NCBI taxonomy): Eukaryota > Metazoa > Chordata > Actinopteri > Aulopiformes > Paralepididae > Notolepis > Notolepis coatsorum. Next base: position 44,065,885 of record NC_140173.1, on the reverse strand, counting down.
GACATAGATGAGACAGAGAGAGAGTTAGAGATTGAATGTGACTCAGGTCTGTTTTGACAATGTGAACAGCACAAATCACATGGAATCGGATCTTTTCTATTCGGATTTAGGCCACTTTCTTTTTTTTATCCACTTTTTCTCTTTTTTTTCTCTTTTTCTCCCATCCCAATTACCCGCTGTGCCAATTATCCCCTCCCCTGTCTTGAACTTTGCTCGCATATGCCTCCCACTGGCCGGTTGTAGGGAGGATAGACGCCTTGCATCATGTGTCCCCTCCGATATACGAGGAGGCAGCCTGTCACATATTTTCACCTGCCAGCGCGGACTCTCATTGGCGAGGTGTAACGTGTGGGAGGCTCACACTACCCCCGCCATTTCCTGTCTATGCTGTGCAGGCGCCCCAACCGACCTGTAGGAGTCACTGTTCACAACGACCAGACTACCACCCATCGACTTCCACCCGCTAATTCTGCCAATTGAGTTAGTATGACGGCCGGCCCAAGCCGGAGGCAACACCGACAGCCGGAGTCGAACCCGGTGTCTGGCGTTTGTCACAATTGTTTACGTCCATCTCCTTTATTGAGATTTTAACTTTATTGAGATTAATTTATTGTTCATTTGCGCATGCGGGTCAGTTCAGGTGCATGACCAGTTCACACTGGAATCTGATATTGGCAGAAAATAAATGTATTAATAATTTAGCCCCTGTTTAATCTCTGTGGTTTTCAGTCACGTAGCCACCTCTCCCCACCCTCTCCTTTCAATCATTAATTGAGAGCTGAGGGTGCTCTTAGGGCGTTTTCTCATTAGGAACGGTTGCCTCTGTTCCGTCCTCGAGAACGATAGTCCCCCCTCCCCACTCCCCCGCTGACCAGCTTTCTCACTGCCAGGGAGGGAGCAACACCCCGATACAGCAGGTGGTGGTATGCAACTAGTTGGTTTGCTATAGCTGGTAAGCAGACAAATATTTTAATACACTTAGTTACACATTGTGCCAAGCACAAATGCTATGGGTCAGTGCAGTGTCAAGGAAATGCCATTCACGTAAATGTATGCCCTAGAACCCGCTTATAAACAGTAAGCAGAGAGTTACAGTGGCAGACTTTATGATCAAATTACCAAAAACAAAAACAAATAAAACCAGTGCAGCGCAACTCAGATCGCCACTTCATAGTACAAGGCATACCTTCAAACGTTATTTAGACATGGCGGTCTTAAATTTATAAAGTAAAACCAGTGCAGCGCAACTTCATAGTACAAGACATACCTTTAAAACGTAATGTAAATTAGACACAGCGGTCTTAAATGGATAAAGTATAACATAAGTTATAGAAATATGTTATCTTACCTTTACTTGAACACGAAATCCAGGCTCTCCTTGCAAACGAAAACATCTGTGACTTTAGTGTAAAAGTTGAAGTTTCGAAATTCTCTCCTTATCAATTGAAATCAGGGCCAACGTCAACGACGTCCTTGTCTGGTACGATTTCGACTGAGGGTCTTCACTCTCTTCATTGTTGAAAATGACTTCTCAACAGATACCAGTATAGTTCAAACTAGGGATATCCGATATTATCGGCCTACCGATATTATCGGACGATATTGGCATTAAAATGTAATATCGGAAATTATCGGTATCGGTTTAAAAAAATATATATATATTATTATTAAATGTTTTTACATTTATTTAACCTTTATTTACCCAGGCAAGCAACTAAGAACAAATTCTTATTTTATTTATTGTCAAAAGTATGCACAATGTTGTGTTAATTCCACGACAAGAGATATGTAATGTTAATTACCTGAAATTATACCATTTTGGGGGGGGGGGGGGGGGGGGGGGACTCTGTATATATCAGTATCGGTTGATATCGGTATAGAAAATTAAGAGTTGGACAATATCGGTATATCGGATATCGGTAAAAAAGCCAATATCGAACATCCCTAGTTAAAACTAATCTGAGCTTTTGTACAATTTACTAACGTTAACCTTAGTCGAACGTTGTGTACCTGATGACGTTAGAGCTACTGATTGGTTGCTTACCCTGGGCATATTATTAGCGGGCTGAGGGAACAAATGCGTTGCCCGTGGTTTAAATCCATTCTTCTCATGTATTCGAATCGGCGCTTAGAGAAAGCAGAGAGAGACAGTGCTTACACCTGCTCACTCAGATCTGCCGATCAGCACCTCCTGGTGGTCCCCAGGTCCAGGCTTAAAACAAGGGGAGATCGAGCCTTCGAGGTGACGGCATATGAGAAGAGGGCATCCAGAGCTCTCAATGAGCGTTGAAATTTCGAAAAACGACAGTACCCAGCCGATTCTAGCTTCTACAAAGCAGATGACTTGTGTATGATATTTTTATTTTGTATCTTATTTCTAGGGATTCTCTACCACAAAACTGAACGTTATTGGCATAGATTGGAGTGCAGTTAGTGTGTCTACCTTCTGTTCTGTGAACATTTAGCAACAATCCGCGTCGCAAACGGATTCAAAATGGCGGAGCCATATCCATTATTAGAATGGAACTGTATATAGAGTAGATTTCATTCATGGTTCTTCAGTGCACACCTGGAGATACTAAATCCAAATTTAACTCTGCCAGATCTTTTGTACACATGATCTCAAGAAGGTGCTGAATGAGTTCAGTGGCAGTTTTTCATGTCTGGTCCTTTTTAGCATGGTGTTATTCACTGTCAAAGATGCAAAGACAATTATAATTTATATTCTCCTTTGTTTCATCAATTTACTCGAGCCTAGTAACAGCCACAATATTTCTGACACTGGGAATACATTCCAGGAGATCCATAGATGTCCCTAGATACCAAGCACATGCAAATGGACCTTGTAGAAGTGGAGCAATCTTCCATTTACTTAGGTATCAGGATTGGAAACAATATGTCTGATGAAATTGTTTTAAGTACTGGTTCGCCACAAGGCTGCATTCTCCGCCCCTTACTGTTCTCTCTCTGCACTCATGACTGTACTGCTTCCTATGATAACAATCTGATAGTAAAGTACGCTGATGATACCACGGTCATTGGGCGTATAAACTCAAATGACGAGTCATTTTACAGATCAGAGGTGCAGAACCTAGTTAGGTGGAGTGAGACCAATAACCTCACCCTGAATGGTTCCAAAACGAAGGAGCTAGTCATCGATTTTAGACGTAGCAAGCAGTGGAGGTTATTCCATGACAAAACGTGAAACACAAATTCACTCATAATTCATAATTATTATTAATTTACATATATATATATATATATATATATATATATATTTTTTTTTTTTTTTTTTTTTATGTTTTCATCCGTAAAAAATTCCAGTGATTTCTTTTTCAAAAATGGCCAAAAGTGACAGCTCTGAGCTCTCTGATCAGGCCTGCAGTCAGTAATGGCTAGCTGTCAATCACTCAAGTGCAACTTTCCCTGCACGGGTTGATCTTTTTATTCTATTATCCAATCAAAATAGGCTATTTGAGTCATCTAAGCCCTGCCCGTGCAACTTTGCGCACGCTACTCATGAACGCGGGTTGAATGATTGACAGCCCTCGCCGGTCTGAGACTCAATCAGAGAGGAGCTGCGAGACATGGCATAGACCACTGCACTTCCACGTTACATGGAGCTCGTGAGGAGGAGGGGGGCGGGGGGACGAGAGCAGAGCGAGTAAGAAGACGCTTTAGGGAAGTGGGGGGGGGGGCATAATCCCACGGGACAATGGGATTGACCGATATGTTTACCAATATTCCAATGTACAGTTTTGCTGTACCATTGACTCAGAATGGTCTGTTTTATTGAAATCGTCACAGCAGTATAGTTTGTTCATACTTCAGAAGTATGATATTTGAACATGGTCCCCAAAATGAATGGAAGTCAGTGGGCTTGATTACTCCAGCTGCGAAAAGCAATAATCACCGGTGATTATTGCGCGTTGCCCATGGCAGCGGTCAGTTATCGAAAAATAATTCACCGCTGTCAGGGGCTATAGACCAATCACAATCAAGCATTTCGGCGAATGTGAAAACGCCATGTAATAAATATAATAATTTTGTGCTTCACCAAGAAATTTGGTCAGCAGCCGCCACTGGTAGCAAGGTATCCCATCTCTCCATTACCATAAATGGCTCAGAGGTTGAGATGGTGAGTAGTTTTAAATTTCTTGGGGTCACTATTTCAAATGACCTGAGCTGGCACTCCAATACCAGAACCATTGTTAAAAAGTCCCAGCAACGTATTTTATTTCTTAGGAAACTGAAAGAGTAACAGGGTGATTCTACACAACTTCTATTGCTGTGTGATTGAGAGCGTTCGTACTTCCTCCTGTACTATATGGTTTCGTAACATTACAGACCAGGAGAAGAAATCTCTGAACAGAATTGTGAGTCTCGCACGCAAGACAATCGAGTTTAGCCTGCCAGCTCTAGAAGAGATCTATGGTGCCAGGCTGCTTTCCCATGCCTCTGGCATTATCAACGACCCCTCTGGTCACCCAGCCGCAGGCCTCTTTAATAATAATAATAATAACTTTATTTGTATAGCACTTTTCATACAGAGGTTGCAGTTCAAAGTGCTTCACAACAGTAAAAAATACAGGCATAAGCGAGCATAACATTTTTAAATGTAAATACAAAGAGATAGAGAGGTAGCAAGTTTAGGCAAATCACAGTTCTTCAGCAATACAAATAATAAAATAGAATCGATTAGATAGTAGGGATGTCCCGATCCGATCACGTGATCGGGATCGGGGCCGATCACGTGATTTTCCGAAGATCGGGATCGGCAAAAAAATAAATAAAAAATCAGGATTTTATTTTTTATTTTTATTTTTTTACTTTATTTTTTTTATTCAAAAAACATGACCATGTTCATGTCTTAAACTCATACTGAGGCCTCAGTTTGGGTTTTAAATTGCAAATCATCATTCATTTATTTATTGTCACATATAGCAGAAGAATTTTGCCAAAAGAAACCAATAGTATCCAGCTGCAGAACTGGAGACCAGCCACACTTTCAGACCCAAACGCATTTCCTTTGATTTAATTATACATCAAATAATTTATGTCAAGGATTGCAATGCCTCGCTTGAATGAAGTTAACTTTTCACCTGGATAACATCAACATTCAGGGTGAATGTAATGTGAGAAATTGGGATAAAAAATGTAATTCTTTTAAATTTTTTTGATCGGATCGGGAAAGATCGGTATCGGTAGATACTCAAAATCACATGATCGGGATCGGATCGGGAGCAAAAAAACGTGATCGGGACATCCCTATTAGATAGAGTAAAAAAGTGCGTTTGATTCAGTTTAAAATAGGCTAAAAATAATAAGATATAAGGGACAGTAAAAGTGTAATAAGATTGTTCAATAAAGAAAAATATATAACAACAGAGCAGTGTATCACTCTTAGTACTTTGAGTTTCCATCGCTCTTAACGCTTTGAGTTTCTTTACAAAGTACAGTTCTAAGTTACCTTATAGAACAACAGAGCAGTGTGTCGCTCACAACAACAGAGCATCAAGTCAAGTCAAGAGTTTTATTTGTCACGGCATACAAGTATACAATGAAATGCGGGTGGTCTTGCCCGCAACGATGTGCAATACAGTAGTAATAACATATAATAGAATCCAATAGAACAACATTGTGCAATAAACAAGTAACATGGTAGGGCATATCGGTATATGTACATAAGTTATTTACAGAGCATGCAGGACATGCTAGGTCCTTTGGTAGTGCAATACACTGTTAGCTACGGATGAGGAAAAACAAACATAATAACTAAAAGTGTGCACAATCGTTGCTGAGCAAAACCAACGGCGACTGACCTGGGTTGCGCCATTTTCAACATTTTCAATATTTTGTTTTGGTGTGTTATTAGTCAGGTTGTGGAAGTGCTGTTTTTGTGTGTCTGTGCATCACGCACTTTGATTATATGCACTTTTACTGTAAATTGTGCCTCTATGCATTATGCACTTTACTATGATATGCACTTTAGGGGATGTTGATATCAACTTTAGCATTTGTCCTTTTATACTGTCTGTGTTTAAAAAAAAAATCTGTACTGTTTCTACTCTGCGCCTGTATTGAATTAGTTGTAGACACAGTGTTTGCTCTGTACCTGTATTCCAATGTGGATTTGTCCATACATGGCAAATAAAATCTCTGAATCTCTGAATCTCTGTATGTATTTTTAGGCGGATTTTCAGAAAATAGGGCTATGGCTTAACAGGTTAACCCTAACCATAACCGTTAAGCAGACCTTAGAACTAGCCTTAACGCTAACCATAACTGGAACGTTGGGTGGTATAGTGTGGTGGTTAATGCACTTGCCTCTGACTTTAGAGCCTGCTGGACAAAGCGCTGGCCCTGCACATTAACTGCACCTTCATACCTGCATGTAATTTTCACGCATCATAACTCATCCTGACACTGACATGCTATCCTGTAGTGGACCGGCAGGCGCATCTCACACATGGCTGTGATATGGATAAAGTATATAGAGAAAGAGAGATACATGAGAGAGAATGACGAGGGAGAAAAGAGGTTTATAATAAAGGATTAAAGGGCTTCTCTCTCCTCATCTTCTCCCCTTCTCTCCTCCTTCTTCCTCTCTTATCCTCCCTCCCTCCTTCCTGGCAGACAGATCTATTAATCTCATCATCCATATGCTGCTGTTCAGGCTGCGTGAATACTTTCCCCAAGGTGGGTGTCCTTCTGCGTTCGGTTTGCACGCCCTGATTGGCCACTTCTCTCAGCGCCCAATGGCGTTGCGCCTAGCTTTCAGTTCCACAGCCCAAGTCCTTCCGTTCCACAGCCCATTTCCTCGTATTTTTTTCATCTCTCTATATTAACGTAGCCCGTTTTCATCTCTCTATATTAACGTAGCCCATTTCCTCGTATTGTTTTCATCTCTCTATATTAACGTAGCCTATTTCCTCGTATTGTTTTCATCTCTCTATATTAATGTAACGCGCTATTCATATCAATCGGCATCACATCAATATAAATAACGTATTGTTTTTATCTCTCTATATTAACGTAACGCGCTATTCATATCAATCGACATCACATCAATATAAATAACGTATTGTTTTCATCTCTCTATATTAACGTAACGCGCTATTCATATCAATCGGCATCACATCAATATAAATAACGTATTGTTTTCATCTCTCTATATTAACGTAACACGCTATTCATATCCATCGACATCACATCAATATAAATAACGTATTGTTTTCATCTCTCTATATTAACGTAACGCGCTATTCATATCAATCGACATCACATCAATATAAATAACGTATTGTTTTCATCTCTCTATATTAACACATCCTGCGCCATTCAACGTTGTACGACGTCTTTCAAGTTCATGCGAATTCTGCCAATCCACGGCGTATGACGTTATTGAGATCATATTTCATTTTTTCTCCATGTTATTCATAATTCCCTCACGGAGCCTGGGCTGATGCAGTGGGAGCATGCACAACTCTGCAACGCTTCAATACTGCCCCCTGGTGGATGATCGGCGAGTTACCAAACCGGAAATGGCCGAGTCGATCTCGGTGCGTCTTGGAAATGAGTCCGGCACCCGCATATTGTCGCGGGACTCAAGACACACACCGTGTATATGGATCGCTGCCATAACTCATAATCGACATGATTTAGGCTGTTATTATTATTATACAAACCGGAAATGGATCGACTCGATCGCCATCAAATAAGTGGGATCTTTTTGCTCCAGTCTCACCGGCCAACGGTAAGAGACGCTGACGTAATTTTCAGTGCGTTTGTTTATTATTATCCATGCAAACTGCTCCGATCAATATATCACCCATACTACATAAAGCATTTACCCACGATCACGGAATTATAAATGACCCCCCCCCCCCCCCCCCCCGTTCACCCACGCATTATCAGTCATAACGTTTGGGATCATGTACAGTTGACATTTTTAAAACACAGCGGGAAGCGCCGGTAAAAATGACAAGATGAGAGCGAAAGCCGAACAGGAGACGGCAAAGCTACGAAAAAGAACATCATTGTTCCAGCAGGCAGCAAAGGTAGACTCACTCTAACGTTACTGAAGAATGCATCGGCAGTAAGCTCCCCACCCAGGCCGGCCGCGTCCACCGCTATCAACACGCCGGTCCCCTGGTCAGCTCCGCGTCAAATCCAGGCAGACAGACAGCCCAGCCAGGCCCCCAGCCACGCTACAGCCGCCGAGACAGGTTAGAATAATAGAACGTTTTATTCGCCATAACCAGTACGAGTAGCCTACAGGTTACATTGGAACTGGAATCTAATCCGTTAATTTTTTAGTACATGGTTTAAGTGGCCGCGATGTCCAGTGTGATGATAATAATGATGTGTGTAGCTGTAGCGGGACGGCCAGTCCCGATATTCAGACATGGCACGAGAATTATGGGTCATTGTAATTACGAGGATTTACTGAAACTGCAAGTATTGTCAGAGCCTGCATTGGCGGACGGTGAGCTGGACATTAGGGTAGGCTATATGGGATGGACCTTGCGCGAAGCGCACAAAATGTTCTCACTTCATTATTGATTTATGTCTGACCCTGCGGGGGGGCCCCGACATATTGCGCAACGCCACTGGATAGTTAGTAGTATATTGATGCAGGTAGGTAGCTGATGTGATGGACTTGTGGAACTGAGAGAAGT
>NC_140173.1:44049704-44052204 GCF_963971535.1 Notolepis coatsorum | reverse complement strand
CCTCTGTTTTCTCTTCTCCTTTCCTACAGTCTCACACAGCTTAGTGTCACAGTTTTGGTTACCGCATACCAAGCTCACAATAAACGCACATAAACATTGTTAAAAAAATAAATAAAAATGTTATTGTATATCATCACATTCTTAAAATAATATATAATATTTTCAGGTTTTGATAAAAACTGAATAAACTGAATTTTTACATGATATTTATTAATAATTTCACAACTGGGTAGTAACAGCATGATCTTTTCAATTAACACTTTGACGACCAGCCATCGCCTTCTAATATGTGGCTGGAGGACAACGCTTTGTAAACAAACCGATGTACTTTTGGATAGCTATATATATACTTTTTTTTTATCCACTTTTTCTCCCATTTTCTATATTTTTCTCCCATCCCAATTTCGTATCATCCAATTCAACCCTCCCCTGTCACAAACGTTGTTTCTTGCCTCCCACAAGCCGGCTGCAATGTGGACTAAAGGCCTCTGCATGCTACAGAAACTTCAAAGCAACTGCAACACAACATCGACAAAGCAACAGTGTTTTAGACACTCTGCCTTTATGCTTCTGCAACATCGACGCACAAAGTTAGTTTAACTAAAGTTAGTTTAGGTTCGTGTTAACGTTAGATAATGTACAAAATAAACGTATTTCCGGTGATTTTAGACGTCGCTCTTTATTTTGAAATCCCCCGACCGGAAGTGTTATAGTGTCTGTTGCTAGCAGCTTAACTTTCTGTGCTTTTCAAGCTAACGTTACCGTAACGTCATTAGTTTCCAATGGAGAGGACCTCGGCTCACATGCAGCTCAAACTACCTATTGGAATAAATTAATTGATTGATGTTTAACTTGTCCCTGTGTGTGTCCAGTCATTTCGACTAGCAAACGTTGTATTTAACGTTAAAGTTACCTCAGGATACCATTGTATTTAGTTGGTTAGCTATGTAGCTAATGTGGATAGCATTTTAAATAGCACCAATGCTAGCTGGCTGGCTACAGCTTTATTTACTAAATTATGGAGGCTTTTTAATCGTCAAGGTAAGAGAGGATTTGTCATGATCAACTGAAGGCGTATGCTATGGAACAATATGTGCTTGGGTTTTCAGAAAAAGGCCAGCTATGTGACGCTAATTATTTAGCATCAACGCTGGCTGGCTACAACAATGGCGGATGGTATTCTCTGCGAGACCAATATTATTCTATGACAGCCACGCCCCCATTCGCTAACCAACCAATCACTGCTACGCAATATCAACGCAACGGTTGTTTAGGTTAGATTTTGGAGACATGTACGCAGCATCCTCGCAACACAGTCTACAAGACCCTAAACAACCGCGCTGAAATCGCGCTGATGTTGTGTTGAAGTTGCTTTGAAGTTGCTGTAGCATGTAGAGGCCTTAAGTCATACATAGCACAAGTCCCCTCCGGTACTTGAGGTAACAGCAGTCGCATGTTTTCACCTGCGCAGCTCGATCTCTCAGTGGCGAGGAGTAACGCGTGGGAGGCTCACGCTGCCCCCGACACTTCCTGATTCTACTGCGCAGGCGCACCAACCGACCTGTAGGAGTTGCTGTCCACAACGCCCGATCCCCACCCATCAGTTTCCCACCCCCTAATACGGCCAATGTGTATTAGTATGAACGACCAGCTAAACTGAAAGCAATGTGGAGCGCTGGGCTCAAACAGGCGAGCCCAGCGTCTCCGCATTCGTGGCGAGCGCCTTGCCCACTACGCCACGTAGCCGCCGATAGCTATATATATACTTTATAGTATTGCTATCTGTCCATTCTCATTGTCACTTGAGTGCATAAACCGTGCCTTCCTAATGGCTTAACGAAAAAAATAATCCATCGGTTGGTTGTCATTTTATAGCGCCGTGAATATAAGCTTTATCGCAGTTTTCGTCTCGTATTTTTTCTGGAAAGCTATTTATAGGGCTAAAGGCTAGTAACGTTATATCGAACAGCATTTTTTTTTTTTTTTTTTGGTCTTTTTCCCCCTCCATTTTCCTCCGATTTTCTCCCCATCCCAATGTTAGTCGTATGCCAATTCCCAGTCCCTTCCTGGTCGCTGCGCTTTACCCCCTACAGTCAGATCATATGGGAGAGTAGAGGCTACCACGTGCTTCCTCCGACACACGTCCAGCCAATCACCGCTTCTTTTCACCTGGCAGCGCGGATTCTCACTGAGAGGGCGTAGCGTGTGGGAGGACCACACTATCCCCCTCACGTCCAATCCGCGCTTAGCAGGCGCCCCGACCGAACTGTAGGAGTCGCTGTTTACAACGACCCGGACCCACCCCGCCAGCTTCTCCCACCCTCTGATACAGCCAATCGTATCAGTGCAGACGGCCAGCCAAGCTGGTGACAACCCCGGAGCTGTGAGCTGGATTCGAACAGGCAAATCCAACTCAGCTCCGGGGCTGGTGACGAACGCAATCTCCGCTCGACCACCTAACCGCCTATCGAACGGCATTTCTGTTGTATATATACGAATG
>NC_140173.1:44037204-44044704 GCF_963971535.1 Notolepis coatsorum | reverse complement strand
TTTACTATAGGATGAGGATAATAGCTGGCGCTCAAAGTGTTAATAATATAATATAATGTGGAAGCAATGCCCATATATTCCCTTTGTTCTAGCTAACCTGATCTTGGATTCCTGAGGTGCCCCCGGCCACAAATTATATTATCTTTCAGCCAGAGGCTATTGAGAAGAACCCACCTTGAGGCCTCATTCATTCAGTTAGATGTTATCTGGCCCCAGTGGAATGAGTCAGAAACTGCTGTTTGTGATTTTTCTTTTAATTTATTTATTTTTAAGGAATTGTTCACTTTGTTAAAAAAGTCTATCTGATCTGCCTCAAACTAGCATTTCAATACATCAAAAATAAATAGCTTTTTATTATTATGTATGCAATACTATGCTACTATTCTTATACTAATATGTCTATACTACTATGCAGGGGTGTAAAGTACTTGAGTAATTGTACTTCTTACAATACTTAAGTACTTTTTTTGGCGATTTGTACTTTACTCAAGTATTATTTGGTTTGTATACTTGTACTTTTACTCAATTACATTTCAGAGAAAAAAAACATACTTTTTACTCCTTACATTTAAAATGCAGACCTACAAAGTACAAATATCGCAGGTCCAACCATTTTAATTAGTATATTTTGTTTCTCTGGCCGAACTAAACGTTAACGTTATTAATCCTGGGGCCGCACTTTATTAAAAACAGCCAATCAAATCCCCATCAATGGAAAATTAACCCACCCATACCCATGCTGATTGGTCCTTGTGCAAGACTAGAAAGCGGAGATCTGGTGCATGCCTAAGTAAATGGAAGATTGCTCCACTTCTGCAAGGTCAATTTGCATGTTCTTGGTATCTAGGAACATCTAGGGACCTGGGGGTATGTATTTCCAGTGTCAGAAATATTGTGTCTGTTACTAGGCTGAGTAAATTGTAATGAATAAATAAATTATGATTAATTATGATTTATGATTTTTGCATCTTTGATCATGTTAAATCTGCGGGGCACGAGAAAATGCTCACAGAGCTCATTCACCACCTTATTGAGATCATGTGTAAAAAAAATCTAAGCAAATGAACCGCGGGAAGATGATTAAACAAAAGGATTTGTAGATACAGTAATTAATGATAATCGACTTTAATTATAAATTCATATTTGACCTTGAACTTGACCTTGACCTTATTATAGCCAAATCATACATCTATGGATAGGGAAAATGCTCCTCTTTCCAATGGCGATAATTAGCATTTTCCGATACATTTTTATTTCCGATAAAACATATAAAACATCGGTAAAAATGAAAATATACACTTTGACTACTGTTTTTGATAGGGTTATGGTCTTTACTCTTGGCTACAAAAAAATATATTTAAAAACATTGACCTCTTAACATCCAAGGGCCCACATGTGGACGATTCTTTGCCGACCTCTAGTGGCTCGGGTGTGCATTTCTTTTAATACAATATAGAATTAAAGCCCTATTTGTTGCCTGTCGATTGCCCTTTCAGGTGACAAAATCCGTTCAGCGGTTCTCGAGTTACATGCCGATATGTGAGGCGTGCCCCAAAGTACGCAAAAGTACACATTACCACCCCCGACTCCCGGGGCTCTAGCTCCGTCAATCATTTGGCGATCTCGAAAATCTTTTTAGAGGGTTGTAGCCAATGAGTGTGGGGTTCCAATGATACCCCATGGTATGATAATTGGGGATCTAATACGGTCTCTATTGATCGATTTATGATAAAGAAAAGCAGGGTCCCCCTATAGGGGGACCTTAAGGCTTGTACATTTAAAAGTATAAACTGTTTGACTTTTACTCAAGTGTGTTTTTAGCCAGATCTGTCTCTCTTACTCTGACTTTTACTTGAGTAAGATTTTGAGACGGTACCCATACTTTCACTTAACCCATTTAATCCCAAATTTTTTCTTGCAATGTAAGTGCTTGCATTTAGTTCCTTAGACCTCCCTAACAGATGATCTGTATTTATTTTTAAATTTTATGATGGTTAAGTTGGTGAAAATGTTAGTTTTATGCTTGGTCACAATAATAATAATAATACTTCGTTTTATATAGCGCCTTTCAGAGGACCCAAGGTCGCTTTACATAAGGGGGGGGGGGGGAGATAACAAGTCAACAAACATAGTGGACAGACACAACACATACATATAAAGTGAGAAAGTTAGGGGTTGAAGGCCAGGTTGAAGAGGTGGGTTTTGAGCAGTTTTTTAAATGAGTCCAGAGTTGGGGTGGTGCGGAGTTCTGCGGGGAGGGAGTTCCAGAGGGTGGGAGCTGCCACACTGAAAGCTCTGTCCCCGAACGTCCGCAGTCTGGTTCGGGGGATGGAGAGCTGACCAGTGTCCGTGGATCGCAGCCAGGACCGTGACTGAGTGTAGGGGTGGAGGAGGTCAGTGAGGTACTGAGGTGCCAGGGCGTGAAGGGATTTGTAGGTGAGCAGGAGGGTTTTGTAGGTGATGCGGGATTTGATGGGGAGCCAGTGGAGCTGGATGAGGATGGGGGTGATGTGCTGCCAGGGTTTGGTGCGGGTTAGAACCCTGGCAGCTGAATTTTGAACATACTGGAGCCTGTCCAGGGTTTTGCTTGGGACCCCGGACAGGACCCCGTTGCAGTAGTCCAGGCAGGAGGTGACGAAGGCGTGGATGAGGGTCTCAGCTGTGGTGTCGGAAAGTGATGATCGGAGTCTGGAAATGTTTCGGAGGTGAAAGAAGGCGGATTTGGTGAGGGAATTTACATGGGATTGATAGGAAAGGGTGGAGTCCAGGATAACGCCTAGGTTGCGGACCTTAGGGGATGGGGAGATGGAGCAGCCGTCAATGTTGAGGGTGAGATCCCCAACCTTCCGGAGCAGGGCCTTGGGTGCCACAACCATGAGCTCGGTTTTATTGTTGTTGAGCTTGAGGAAATTTGATGACATCCAGGTTTTTATTTCGTGCAGGCAGTTGATAAGGGAGTGTGGGGGGAGATGGGTGGATGGTTTGGTGGAGAGGTAGAGTTGAGTGTCGTCGGCATAGGAGTGGAAGTTGAGGCCATGGCGGCGGATGATCTGACCAAGGGGGAGCATGTAGATGGTGAATAGGATTGGGCCAAGTACGGAGCCTTGTGGGACGCCTTGGTTGACTGGGGCCGGGGTGGAACTGGAGTCGCCGATGGTGATGAACTGTGTCCGGGTGGTGAGGTAGGATTGAAACCAGGAGAGTGCTGAGCCAGTGATGCCGAGGTTGTTGGATAGGCGGTTGAGGAGGATGGAGTGGGAGACTGTGTCGAATGCTGCAGAAAGGTCAAGGAGGATGAGGATGCTTATGTGGCCAGAGTCAGCTGCAAGGAGGAGGTCGTTGGTAATTTTGATGAGGGCGGTCTCTGTGCTGTGTTGAGTTCTGAAGCCGGATTGAAAAGGCTCATAGAGCTCATGGTTGGACATGTATTGTTGGAGTTGGGCGGCCACTGCTCTTTCCAAGATTTTGCTAAGGAAAGGAAGGTTGGAGATCGGACGGAAGTTGTTTAGCTCGTCTGGGTCGAGGCCGGGTTTCTTAATGATGGGGGGTGACGGAGGCTGTTTTGAAGCAGGGGGGGACGAGACCAGATTCAAATGAAGAGTTGATGATGTTGACCATGGTGGGGCAGAGAGTGACCATCGGGATCTAACATAGTCAAAAATTTTATAAATAAACTAACTAATGGCAGTAAAGTAAAGTGGCAGTGTGTGTGGCAGTGGGGGGGGGGGGGGTAGTCCAGAGTCTGTGGGGGGGGGGGCAAAGTAAGAGAGGAGTCCAGATTCTGTGGAGGCAGGTAAGAGAGGGGGGGGGGGGCTGGGTGTGTGTGCGTGTGGGGGGGGGGTTTAGTCCAGGTTCTGTGGTGGCAGGTAAGAGAGGGGGGGGGAGCTGGGTGTGTGTGTCAGTGGGGGGGGGTTAGTCCAGGTTCTGTGGAGGCAGGTAAGATAGGGGGGGGGGGCTGGGTGTGTGTGTGTGGGGGGGGGGGTTTGTCCAGGTTATGTTGAGCAGGTAAGAGAGGGGGGGGAGCTGTGTGTGTGTGTGTGGGGGGGGGGGGGTTAGTCCAGGTTATGTGGAGGCAGGTAAGAGAGGGGGGGGGAGCTGGGTGTGTGTGTGTGGTGGGGGGGGGGGGTTAGTCCAGGTTCTGTGGAGGCAGGTAAGAGAGGGGGGGAGCTGGGTGTGTGTGTGTGAGGGGGGGGGGGGGGGGGGGCTAGGAGAGAGTTCAGCTTCCGGACAGCCTGGTGTATGAAGCCTGGTGTCTCTTAGTCTGCTGGTCCTGCAGCTCGGAGGCTCCTCATTCCAGGTTATGTTGAGACAGGTAAGAGATGGGGGGAGCTGTGTGTGTGGGGGGGGGGGGGTAGTCCAGGTTCTGTGGAGGCAGGCAAGAGAGGGGAGGGGGCTGGGTGTGTGTGTGTGTGTGGCGGGGGGGGTTAGTCCAGGTTCTGTAGAGGCAGGTAAGAGAGGGGGGGGGGGCTGGGTGTGTGTGTGTGTGTGTGGGGGGGGGGGTTTAGTCCAGGTTCTGTGGAGGCAGGTAAGAGAGGGGGGGGGGGAGCTGTGTGTGTGTGTGTGTGTGGGGGGGGGCTGGGAGAGAGTTCAGCTTCCTGACAGCCTGGTGTATGAAGCATGGTGTCTCTTAGTCTGCTGGTCCTGCAGCTGGTCATCATGTTGTCTGGGTGGTCATTATGTGTAGTCTGGGTGGTCATTATGTAGTCTGGGTGGTCATTATGTGTAGTCTAGGTGGTCATTATGTGTAGTCTGGGTGGTCATTATGTTGTCTGGGTGGTCATTATGTGTAGTCTGGGTGGTCATTATGTGTAGTCTGGGTGGTCATTATGTAGTCTGGGTGGTCATTATGTAGTCTGGGTGGTCATTATGTGTAGTCTGGGTGGTCATTATGTGTAGTCTGGGTGGTCATTATGTAGTCTGGGTGGTCATTATGTGTAGTCTGGGTGGTCATTATGTGTAGTCTGGGTGGTCATTATGTGTAGTCTGGGTGGTCATTATGTAGTCTGGGTGGTCATTATGTGTAGTCTGGGTGGTCATCATGTGTAGTCTGGGTGGTCATTATGTGTAGTCTGGGTGGTCATTATGTAGTCTGGGTGGTCATTATGTGTAGTCTGGGTGGTCATTATGTAGTCTGGGTGATCATTATGTGTAGTCTGGGTGGTCATTATGTGTAGTCTGGGTGGTCATTATGTGTAGTCTGGGTGGTCATTATGTAGTCTGGGTGGTCATTATGTGTAGTCTGGGTGGTCATTATGTAGTCTGGGTGGTCATTATGTGTAGTCTGGGTGGTCATTATGTAGTCTGGGTGGTCATTATGTGTAGTCTGGGTGGTCATTATGTAGTCTGGGTGGTCATCATGTGTAGTCTGGGTGGTCATTATGTAGTCTGGGTGGTCATTATGTGTAGTCTGGGTGGTCATCATGTGTAGTCTGGGTGGTCATTATGTAGTCTGGGTGGTCATTATGTAGTCTGGGTGGTCATTATGTGTAGTCTGGGTGGTCATTATGTGTAGTCTGGGTGGTCATTATGTAGTCTGGGTGGTCATTATGTAGTCTGGGTGGTCATTATGTGTAGTCTGGGTGGTCATTATGTGTAGTCTGGGTGGTCATTATGTAGTCTGGGTGGTCATTATGTGTAGTCTGGGTGGTCATCATGTGTAGTCTGGGTGGTCATTATGTGTAGTCTGGGTGGTCATTATGTAGTCTGGGTGGTCATTATGTGTAGTCTGGGTGGTCATTATGTGTAGTCTGGGTGGTCATTATGTGTAGTCTGGGTGGTCATCATGTGTAGTCTGGGTGGTCATCAAAAAACGTGGATGAATAAGAGAAATCGTAAAAAAAAATTATCCCAATGGTCACTTTTGTGACCATGGTTACATTTCCACCTCTTGAGGTTAAAATATGCATGCAAGCATATCATTGTCATTACATATCAGTAGAAGACCCTTTAATTAGTATATATACAACATACTATAGTTTAATCTGTAAAGTAAGATGTTGTACTTACTTCTTTTTGTGGGGTGTTCTGGCAGCCATTTTGTGCTGCATGGACAAACAATAAGTAGACTGGCCTGGTCATGTGATGATTCAAGCTAGTCACATGACCTTTATACAATTTGAAAGTAGACAACATGTTGTTTCTTGTGAAAGTTTATTTTTTTATCCAGAGCAAACTACCATGCTTCTAGAGCTTCTAGAAGTAAATCACAAATGTGACCATTAGGATTAAATGGGTTAAGTATAATTTCTGGGTACTTTTTACACACCTGATTGATTGATTGATTGATTGATTGATTGATTGATTGATTGATTGATTGATTGATTGATTGATTGATTGAACACTTTATTAACAGATTGCAGAATGGGTACAATACAGTACAGCTCAATACACACAATTGTTAATGGGATGCAGACCAGAGAAAGACTTTCGTCTTGTTTACATCAGGGTCCCCCATTTTCAATTCATCAGGACATATATGACATACATGACATACAGATAGACAGTACTGCTACATCTATACATTTATGACATACCAGATTTGCAAATACAGTACTGTTTGTGATACAAAAAAAGTCCAGAAAAGGGAGTATATACATTTTACGTAAAAACTGTACATTGGAGGAGGTTGGGTGGGGTTGTGTGGGGGGGGTTGGGTAGGGAGGGGTTGGGGGGGGGAAACACTGTACAACTGTACAAGCAAAACTGTACATTGGGATATTGACAATCATACTAGGTAATTTACGTTGGAGGGGGTTGGGGGGGGGAAACACTGTACAAACAAGCACAACTGTACATTGGGGGGGGGGGAACACTGTACAAACAGGCAAAACTGTACATTGGAATATTGACAACCATACTAGGTAAATTACTGTACATTGGAGGGGGTTGGGTTAGGACATTTACAGGGGCCAGTTTCGAATTGCAGTCTCCCGTAGGTGTTCCTTGAGAGTGGTTTTGAAAGTGGGTAGTGATTCACATTCCTTTACAGCTTTGGGTAGGGGGTTCCACATTGATGTGGCATAATTGCGAAACGTGTTTAGTCCCTTGTTTGAGCCATATCTGGGTTTAACATGATTTGTGGAGCTCCCTCTGGTGTTGTGATCGTGGTATTCACTGACCTTTGGGAAGTATTTTGACTAGGGGTGCACCGAAATTTCGGCCACCGAAAGTTTTCGGCAGAAAATGGCCAAAAATGCCTTTTCGGCTTCCGGCCGAAAGAGTTTTTTCACCGAAAATATATCACAGAAACAGAAATAACCTGTAACCTAACGCGTGTTGTTGTGATGATGATGTAATCAAAACGCGGCTTCAGTCATTACATGCTTAACGTGAGCTCTTCAGTCCTGCGTTCTGCAGCCTGTGAAAACTCATCTTGGGACTCGGGGGAGTCGCGCTGTTTCTATGTAAACTCTGCGCGCAATGCTTTATATCCTTATTTTCTATATGCCCGTCGCGGTTAATCACTGAGTGATCTAATATGCATATTCTTCAGAGCGAGAA
>NC_140173.1:43969704-44032204 GCF_963971535.1 Notolepis coatsorum | reverse complement strand
AACACATGATTGTACAGAAGGATTGATGAGGTTTTACATAATCAAATAGCCCATTCACAGTGGCTCTTCACATCAAGACAGTTTTGCACATAAAAGAAGTCATGTTATGTCAATGAAACGAGAATGTACTGAGCAATACACATGGGTACAACCTGGTCTAAGGTAGGAATCTGTACATGTTACTCTAACCAACAATAATGAGTCCATGATTCTACTCACATGTATTACAGCACATTCTCTGGTGGTTGGTGGAGGCTCAGCATGACCCCCTGGGGTAGGGCTGTGTGGCTGGCCTCCCAACTATCTTTACTGCTCCAATATTTATAGGTTAAATGACATCATTTTTAGACTGCCTTTTAACCAATCACAATTATCTCTAAATAAGGAGTTTTGTTCCAATCAGCTTTGTCCTCTGAGAGGCTGTCTGTCCTTGCACAATGGGGGTTGGTGTCGGTGGACCCTCCTTTGGGCTGTGCTCTTCTCAGTCCAGGGGGTCGGTGGCCTGTGTCTCCTCTGAATGAATCCAACACTTTAACATTCCTTTGTGTACTATTTTGATCTTCCAATGTACATGGTTCATGCAATGATCTATAGATCTCTAATATCACCCCAGTACAGTCATTGCTTCTAGGCTGATACCAAACATCATAGAAGACATCACCAACCTTTATTTACCAAACTGACACTTTGTATTACAACTATGATTTAAAGGAAATAGCTTTATTACTTACCCAGTTTTGACATTCCTAAAATGGTATTCAAATCTTCTTTGCTAGTTACTTTCTAATAGGTTACTATGATCTTGTTATTATTCCAATATTGTTTTTCATTCTAATCTAGTATAATGTAATTATATTTTCTGTGACCTCTAATCTCTGTTAGACCAGCTGCTGTCTCGGCTAGTAGAGTGAGTGACCGTCCCCTCTGTGGGGTGTGACTTATATTTACATAGTCTTGGTTCTTCCCTGATTACATCTGTTAGCGTGGGGGCTTTTATGACCTGCAACTGTTCTTCTCTAATACAGTTGAGTAATCAGTCTTACCCTGATAGTCCATGTAATGCTACAGTTCATTATTTTGAATTAACTATTATAACAGATATTTTCAGTTTCAGGGTTGATCTAACAGTCTGCTCAAGTCAATATACCATAATTGTTGTGAAGGGCCAGATTAAACCGAATATATATATTTATTATATATATATATTTAATTGTATTTGTATATTCTCTAATATTCCCTGATATCCCTTGTATATTCCTTGTACAATATGCATTGAATATCCATTCTAGCCTACTGAACATCCCATAATAGTCTCCATTCTACTATTGGTCGAGACCTTGGTGCCAGGCTGCCATACCCCCCAGACCCAGTTCAAACGTACCGCTCAACATGTACGAACAAGTCCTAGTTCCGCGTAGGAATCTGGCTACCGCACCACTAATGGGACTATTTGTTCATAGTGCGTATATATACTGCGCTACTAAAGTAGGACTTCCTTTTCAGTCCAGTTTCTTACCCTCCAATAGAGTGACAGACGTAAAGCCTCCCCGCGACGCCACGTGTGGGAGTAAGGCCAAGTTCGGCCTACCATCGGTATTGAGACATCGTGTATATTAATATTTGAATAGTCATATTTGGCACTATATCGTCGAGTTGGACGTAGTCTATTAAGCTAATAATAGTCTGTTAATATATAGTGCTTCGTGCGGTGAGAATACTACCGTAGTCAGCACCCCATCGTTTCGGGCAGAAAACTGGCTGCTTATCCAGGATGATCGACCCCATGTGAGATTGCACCCGAGGAGCCCCAGAGCCGACGAGCGAGTGGACCTGTATACCGGATTATTCTACCGACGACAGCCCGCCTTCCCAGGCACGGATTATGCTTTGTATACGTTGATTATTCCATGGATAAAGACCCCCGACACTGCTGTGTGTTGGAACCCCCCCCCCTGGAGAGGACGCAAGGTGAGGAGACGCTCTGCAAGACGAGGTCGCTTCACGTCTCTCCTCCGTGGACCGGAGGACGCCGGCCCACAAAGAGTCCATCTGCTTTCATCTGCGGTCCAAGGATCGCCGGCGCATTGAACGGCACTACAGTGGGTTCACCTGGGATACCCTTGGCCGGATGAGGCAGCCGGACTCTACCCCCCCCCCCCTTCCTACTCCTGTCGGCTTACAAGCGACCGGATTAACCCCCCCTAGTGTATCCAGTCTATAATCATTAAAGTATCATTGCTGTTGTTCCTTAACTATTCCAGGTCGTATATGTACCACCTGCGCCTTCAGAGATTGGACATTCTCTATTGATATACCAACGAATACTCTTGCCATAAAAGTGCATACTAATTCCCATTCATAAATGTGATTGATTTGATTAAGTGCTTGCTCTACACACCATCGCTGTGTAGAAATAAAGACCTATTTCTAATTCGTACATTTGTGTTGGATCCGTTTCATCTACGTGACAGTGTTCATCATAATATATTTATGCCGAGTACTGGGTGGCCGAATATTAAGTACAAAGGTAGTGGTAGTAAGTATCATATCTAGTAATACAGTCAGGGAATTGTACCCCTCAGTTACAATTGGTCCTTCGAGCTGGAGGGTAATCAGTGTAATATTAATATAGTGTTATTAATATTGAAATGGCCTATGATGAACACTCCACGAAACGATCCTCCTAACCAACGGCCGCAGCGCGAACGACGGCTCCCTCAGTACTTAGAGGCTTACGCTGTCAGTCAACAACCTAGTCTTCTACTAACAGTAAACGCGGTAAAACTAGAAAGTAAAAGTATGTCTAACCCCAACGCCCAGACTACCCCGACCATAGAGGCCCCTACGGGTTCTAATGTAACTGACCAAGTTCACAGTGGGGACCAGTGGGAACCAGACATGACTTCACACCCTGCCAGTACTGAAGAAGTAGTCCCCGATGAGTCCCGGGAGGAATACAGCGCTACCGAGAGAGAACTCGGCACGGAAGAAGACGGGGAGAGCACCGTGGAGATAGAGCTCCAAGGCTCCGCAAGGAGTACCCCGAGGGAAGGCTCCCCTATACAACCGCCTTCTCCCAGCGAGGCAGAGAGGACCCTACAGCAGGCCTTCCTCATCAGCCTGAACGCCGCTGCTGAACGCGACCGACTGCAGATCCAGCAGCGGAGCGAAGAAGAGCATATACGTCTAGAAATAAGACGCATTCAGAGGGAAGAGAATGTGGCCCGAGACCGAGCAGACAGCCAGCGAGCAGCTGCTGGTGCTCTACGGGACGCAGAGCGCGACAGACAGCAAGCGCAACTAATAGAACAGCTGATCAGACGGACAACACCCTCTCCCTCCGCCAGAGGCTCCAGGAACTCGTCTAGACACACCTCCAGGGCGGCATCCCCTAGCCGAGTAAACAACCCTGAACTTGACCAACAGACGAGGTCTATACCCCCCACAGACCACCTCCCCCCACCGGTCCAAGCGAGACCTAGCAACCGGGAAGGAGCAGCATATCCTGTGGAGAGGCTAAACCAGAGACTACAAGCACTGGATGACCTAACTGAAGACGAAGAGGAAGAGGAGGAGAACCACGCCCGACAACAGCACAGTACTCTACCGGACCAGGAGGTCCGGTACAGCCCAGGCTATACTCCCGCGGAGCTGCGCTACAGACCCCCGACTCTATACACGGGTGAGCACGACGCACGACCCGCACCGAGGAACAGCACCTGGACAAGCGGGCCATGGTACACTGCCGGTACCAGCCCATACCAAGGAGCGGGAGGAGACTCGCCTGGGAGGCCTCTCCCCCAACGCTCGCCGATGTATCCACAGTCAGCGTCATACATTGGCACGCCTATGGTACCCGACTTCACCCAAGAGAACCGGGCCCAGTATACAGAACTCTGCATGTGTCTGGAGACCATGTTGGTGGATGTATTGGATGAACGCCATAAGTACGCCATCCTACTGAAGCACTTAAAGGTACCCCGCGCACATAATATAGCGCTCGCCTACGCGACTTCCACCACCCCATACACAGCAGCGCTGGTAGCATTGGACCAGAGGTATGGGCGCATATGGGATTACGTGATCCAGGAGATCCGACACATCGACCGCTTACCCCCAGCAATAGACAATCGAGCACTGGACGACCTGTCCATCAGAGTGCAGTCCCTGGTAGGGATGTTGGGAGCGCAGAGAGAGAAGGGGAGGCATGAACTTTACGCCAACTCAAATGTGGAAAGGATCTTGGAGAAGCTGCCGCCCGCTCGACAGGAGCGTTTTAGGCGGCAGAGAGACCACCGAGACCCGAATGGCCCCGAACCGAACCTCCTCGATCTAGCAGACTTCCTGGCGAGAGAAGTCAGCAGCCTACGGCTAGATACATTCGGACGGAGCACCCCTGGCTCCAGAGAAGGAACCAGACGACTAAATGATGGAAGAAGATCGGTGACTGTGATGCACCAATCGGAGTCAGTACCGAGCAGCAGGAGCCACAGTACCCCCTCCAGAACGGAGAAGTGGAAGATAGTGTGCCCCTACTGTGAGAAAGAACACTGGCTAGCGCAATGTGACTCCTTCCCCAAGCTGAACGCGGAGGAAGCAAGTCAATGGATAAAGTCCAACAAGCGCTGTTTTCGCTGTGCGCGCTCACACATGGCAGCCGAATGCCGCTTAAAGAAAAGGTGCACCAAGTGCGATGGAGCCCATCTGGACATACTTCACGACAGTAACAGACGGCGCCCTTCACCCGCACCATCCAGCAGCAAAGCGAGCGTCATGTACATCGATCCCGCCAGCAGCAGTGGAGCCCGAGTACTCCTAAAAGTAGTGCGTGTGACACTAAGCTACCAGAATAAAGTCCTGGACACTTACGCCGTCCTCGATGACGGGTCAGAGAAGACCCTTCTGCTCGCCTCCGCTGCGGCCCAGCTAGGGCTGCGGGGAAGCGAAACCCAAATGACAATTCGGACAATAAGACGAGATTTGAAGACGATAAAGGGCGAGAATGTCTCATTCTCTATCGCAGCAAGCGGCCAGCCTGAGCGACGGTACCAGATTACAGACGCTTTCACCAGCCAAGAAATAGGACTGTCGCGGTACACATACCCCGTCGCCAAGCTGATGGAGAAATATGCACATCTGCGCAAGTTACCGATCCCGCTCATAGACAATGCTATGCCGACCCTGTTGATAGGCTCCGACCATGCAGACCTCATTGTCCCGATAGACCGGGTTCATACCGGACCCCGAGGCTGTCCTGCAGCAGTCGAGACCCGTTTGGGATGGACTCTCCAAGGCCCGCTCGCCAAATCTCTCAACCGAAGTACAGCCACTAGATGTCTCCACTCCCGAGTCACGGAGGGAGAGACCGCACTCCTGCAACACGTAGAGCGGCTATGGACCTTGGAACAAATGCCCTTTAAGAACGGAAGGAAAGACATTCGCTCTAAAGATGACATTTACGCCATTCACCTCCTCGAGACAGGGACCAAGAGAGTCCCGGTCAACGGCGTGTTGAGATACGCCACGCCACTCCTGCGGCGAGAAGGAATGCCTACTTTCCACGCCAAGACAGACGCCACAGAACGGTACCTGCTGAACACGGAGCGGCGCTTAGCCAAGAACCCCGCCCAAGAGAGTGTATACCGCGCTGAGATTGAGAAGCTCATCACAGCGGGACACGTCACAAAGATGGACATTAAAGAGGCTGACCAGACCACTGAATCGTGGTACGTGCCTCACCACAAGGTCCATCACAACGGTAAAGACCGCATAGTATTTAACTGCAGCTACCAGATCGGATCCCAAAATCTGAATAAAGAGTTACTGCCCGGTCCCACACTCGGCCCCTCCCTACTCGGCGTTCTACTCCGCTTCCGCCAGGAAAAGGTGGCCATCAGCGGGGACATTAAAGGAATGTTCCTGCAGGTGAGATTAGTAGAGGAGGACAAGCCCCTGTTACGGTTCCTATGGAGAGAGAAGCCAGGAGATGAGCACCCAGCCATCTACCAATGGGAAGTCCTCCCCTTCGGAACGACGTGCAGCCCCTGCTGTGCTACATTTGCACTACAGAAACATGTAGCAGAGGACCCAGCAGCGGACGAAGAGGTCCGACACAGCGTAAAGAACAGCTTCTACGTAGACAACTGTCTACAAAGCCTTTCAACCCAGGAAGAAGCCGAGGCTCTCCTGATTAAACTCCGCGCCTCATTGATCAAAGGCGGCTTTGATCTCAGGCAGTGGGCCAGCAGCGATCCGCAAGTACTGCGCAGCCTCTCCTCCGAGGACAAGGCAGCCAGCAGCGAGACCTGGATGGCTACAATCCCGGGAGAAGCCCAGGAGATGACCCTGGGATTGGTGTGGCGATTCAAAACAGATTCGCTTCACTACAGACACAAGCCCCTGACTACGGAGCAGGGAAGGCCGGCGGCGGCGCCGACCACCAGACGGAGTGTGTACACAACACTCGCCCGACAATATGACCCGCTAGGATGTATTCTACCGTACACCACCAGGGCAAAAATGATTGTACGAGCATTGTGGGACAAGGACCAGGGCTGGGACGACCCCATTCCCGCACACCTTGCATCCACCTGGAGAGAGTGGGAGATGGAGCTCCACTCACTCCCAGGCGTTAATATGCGCCAAAGCTACTTCCCACCCATGGTGAGGCCAGAGACATGTAAAATGGACTTACACGTCTTCAGTGACGCCTCAGAGGTCGCATACGGATCAGTAGCCTACTTGCGGGCCCAAGAAAAGGGGGGAGAGATCTACACAGCATTTGTCCTTGCCCGCTCGAGAATAGCCCCACGCAAGCAACAATCTATCCCACGTCTAGAGCTCTGCGCAGCCCTAGCCGGAGCGCACCTAGCCACGCTCATCCAACGTGAGCTCACCATACCGGTGTCTAGAACAATCCTGTGGTCAGATTCCACGACAGTACTCGCCTGGATCAAATCGGACTCATGCAAGTACAAAGTCTTCGTGGGAGTCAGAGTCACCGAGATTCAAGACTTAACCGAAGAGTTAACCGGAGAAACAGAGTGGCGCTACGTTGATACAAAACAGAACCCAGCTGACGTCATCACCCGGGGGATGCCCCTGGATGACCTCACCCGTCGCAATGTCTACAGTGACGGCCCAGCATTCCTAAAGCTCCCGGAAGGAGAGTGGCCCACGCCTATCCCGAGGGAAGCCAGTCAGGAGGAGGCTGAGAATAAGCAGCCTGTGTTCTGTGGATTGAGCACTGTTATCTCCGCAGACCCCAACACACTCCTGATGGGGCGGCTAGATCCTGTGTTACCCCAGGCAATGTACCGGCCTGAAGAAGCGAACGGCCGACGAATGTGGAGGTACAGTCAAGTATTAGCCGACAAGTTTTGGAGCAGTTTCCTACTGCACTACCTACCGTCTCTACAGACCCACCAGAAGTGGGTAAAGGAGAGAGACAATTTGACAGAAGGAACAGTCGTCATGATTATTGATCAATCACTGCCCAGAGCTATGTGGCCGGCCGGCCGCGTAAGCAAAGTGATCACCGGTGCCGACGGCAAGGTCCGAGCAGCTGAAGTGCTTGTCCAGGGTCGCACTTACACCCGTCCCGTGGCGAGGCTCATAGAACTGCCCCGACTCCCAGACACAATCGATGATGACCATGACCCTATAACCCTATGACTTTGTGAAGTTGACTGACCCCTACAGCAAACCCTTATGTGTAAATAGACAACGCGATTAATCTGTCTCTGCTTAACTGATTAGGTCTGGGACCAATCAGGGGGTGGCTGTTGTGAAGGGCCAGATTAAACCGAATATATATATTTATTATATATATATATTTAATTGTATTTGTATATTCTCTAATATTCCCTGATATCCCTTGTATATTCCTTGTACAATATGCATT
Organism: Notolepis coatsorum; assembly: GCF_963971535.1. Lineage (NCBI taxonomy): Eukaryota > Metazoa > Chordata > Actinopteri > Aulopiformes > Paralepididae > Notolepis > Notolepis coatsorum. The sequence goes on along the minus strand of NC_140173.1, from coordinate 44,024,301 downwards.
GAATATCCATTCTAGCCTACTGAACATCCCATAATAGTCTCCATTCTACTATTGGTCGAGACCTTGGTGCCAGGCTGCCATACCCCCCAGACCCAGTTCAAACGTACCGCTCAACATGTACGAACAAGTCCTAGTTCCGCGTAGGAATCTGGCTACCGCACCACTAATGGGACTATTTGTTCATAGTGCGTATATATACTGCGCTACTAAAGTAGGACTTCCTTTTCAGTCCAGTTTCTTACCCTCCAATAGAGTGACAGACGTAAAGCCTCCCCGCGACGCCACGTGTGGGAGTAAGGCCAAGTTCGGCCTACCATCGGTATTGAGACATCGTGTATATTAATATTTGAATAGTCATATTTGGCACTATATCGTCGAGTTGGACGTAGTCTATTAAGCTAATAATAGTCTGTTAATATATAGTGCTTCGTGCGGTGAGAATACTACCGTAGTCAGCACCCCATCGTTTCGGGCAGAAAACTGGCTGCTTATCCAGGATGATCGACCCCATGTGAGATTGCACCCGAGGAGCCCCAGAGCCGACGAGCGAGTGGACCTGTATACCGGATTATTCTACCGACGACAGCCCGCCTTCCCAGGCACGGATTATGCTTTGTATACGTTGATTATTCCATGGATAAAGACCCCCGACACTGCTGTGTGTTGGAACCCCCCCCCCTGGAGAGGACGCAAGGTGAGGAGACGCTCTGCAAGACGAGGTCGCTTCACGTCTCTCCTCCGTGGACCGGAGGACGCCGGCCCACAAAGAGTCCATCTGCTTTCATCTGCGGTCCAAGGATCGCCGGCGCATTGAACGGCACTACAGTGGGTTCACCTGGGATACCCTTGGCCGGATGAGGCAGCCGGACTCTACCCCCCCCCCCCTTCCTACTCCTGTCGGCTTACAAGCGACCGGATTAACCCCCCCTAGTGTATCCAGTCTATAATCATTAAAGTATCATTGCTGTTGTTCCTTAACTATTCCAGGTCGTATATGTACCACCTGCGCCTTCAGAGATTGGACATTCTCTATTGATATACCAACGAATACTCTTGCCATAAAAGTGCATACTAATTCCCATTCATAAATGTGATTGATTTGATTAAGTGCTTGCTCTACACACCATCGCTGTGTAGAAATAAAGACCTATTTCTAATTCGTACATTTGTGTTGGATCCGTTTCATCTACGTGACAGTGTTCATCATAATATATTTATGCCGAGTACTGGGTGGCAGAATATTAAGTACAAAGGTAGTGGTAGTAAGTATCATATCTAGTAATACAGTCAGGGAATTGTACCCCTCAGTTACAATAATGGTTTTGTCAATATTCCAATGTACAGTTTTGCTTGTACAGTTGTACAGTGTCCCCCCCCCCCCACCCCTCCTACCCAACCCCCCCCCCCACCCAACCACCTCCAATGTACAGTCCCCCCAACCCCTCCAATGTACAGTTTCTACATCAAATGTATATACTCTCTTTTCTGGACTATTTTTGTATCACAAACAGTACTGTATTTGCAAATCTGGTATGTCATTAATGTATAGATGTAGCAGTACTGTCTATCTGTATGTCATGTATGTCATATATGCAGTGATGGGCAGTAGCTATCTACAAGTAGCAACGCTACATAGCTTAACTACAATTCTCAGTAGCGTGATGGTAGCGTCACTACTTTTGAACCAAGTAGCGGTCTCTGTAGCGCAGCTATTTTTATAACGAAGTAGTGACGTAGCGACGAGGAAACTCTACACGCTACTGTTGGGAGAAACAGTCTAGACTATAAAGATTTGTGAGGAGAAAAAAAAAACTCCCCGTAGAAAACCCACTATGATTGGTTGGTTGGTTTAGATATGAGTATGACGACTCATGATTGGGTATGGTTAGGCCAAAACATTACGGGTAGGCCAATCAGAGGCAGGATAGGGCGGGACTCCAACCCGCAAATGAGGAAGTGAAAATCGAAACACAGACCACTGAATGAGAATGAATGAATGCAATTTAACAACAGATTACATGAACCAGTCCGCGCGAAATAATGGCAGAGGGATTCGATGTTTCCACTGATGGCATTGATGAAGATGATGATGTCAACAATGCCTCTCCATGGCCCTATCTGGACACGTTTATGAGTTTGACTGAAAAAACGCCTAAAACATATGCTGCTCTCAACTTCCCACACGTCCAGCACTAACTTGAGAACACATTCAGGTGAGCTGATGAAAATCAACTGTTCCCAAACAGCACACAAGTCAGTACACTTTTTGTCAACAGCTTTAACTAACAGATAGCTGCTATCATGATGATGTTTCACTGTAGGCAGAAAATGAACAATATTATGGGGGTGGAGAAAAGAAAAAAAGAGGGAAGAGATAACCTACAGCAGTGCTTCTCAACCTGTGGGTCAGGACCCCATGGGGGGGGGGGGGGGGGGGTCCCCACATAATTTTGGGCCATGGAATGTTTTGTGAGTTACATATTTAAATACATTTGGTCATTTAGCTGACGCTTTCATTCAAAGCAACTTACAAATTGTGTACAACAAGTCAGCAGGAGTGGAACATATCTAGCAGCCAAGGATAAGTAGTATTGTTTGTCAGTGTCAAGCTTGAGTGTTATACTCTGAGTACATACTGTAGTAGTATAGACATATTAGCATAGTTGGTACTGGTAGTAGTATATACATGGTAGCATAATACTAGTAAAATGAAGTAAAACAGTTACAATTCAGATATTGAAGAAGTGTGTTTTTGGTTGATAAAGTGGGCAGGTTTCAGAAGATGCAGAGTTTAGGGATAAATAATACATAAAGATAGAATAGAAAAGAAAAAGACCATTACTGCATCAAAAGTAATCAACAAACTATACTAGGGGTGCACCGATGTATCTGGATTATGAATAGCCCCAACTTTAGCCAAGGTAACGTTATGGCTAAACCTTTAACGTTAGTTAACGCTAGCTTTCGGTTAGCTGTTCAATGCTAATAACACAACCAAGCAAACCCATCACAGCTCCCCGTCAACACCCCTCTCTCGGGAAGATGGCAGTTAAGAAAGTATCTGCTGTTAAAATGACACAAACATTCGTTTTATGGCATTAACGTTATATAGTTAGTGTTACACGTTCAATAACATAAGCATAGTATTTACCCGAACTACTAGCTCAGTTCCTTCCGTTGCTCATAGAGCCCTGAGAGTTGTACCCAATCCATTCTGCAATCTGTTAATAAAGTTTTCAATCAGTGTATAGAAAGGCTTTGTTTTATTATAACATTCGTTGCAGTAAAATCATTATGTCTCGTTTGGTCATCCTGTGGAGCGCTGGTCGGCGGGCAGCTAACGTATTAGCTACGGTAAGCTTGTTGTGGTAACTGTGGTTCTCGCAAGCAGATCAATGGCGGCATGCCCGGAAGTAGAAAATGAATAAACGCTTGCCGATTGGTGGTAAGAACAGCAGGAGGTGGGTGGTAGCGGTGTGACGTAATTGGCCGAATCGACTGTCAATCAAAATTGTTCTATTGCATTGGTTGAGAGCTCTGGTTGAGACAATAGTATCCAGCTGCAGGCCGCCAGACCATACTGGGAGAGGGATAGTGCTACATGGCATGGTGGAATTAATACCATAAACATATTTCTTGATGTTTCCTTTTTTTAAATAAGTAAAGAGGCTTACAAATACAAACATACACATACAAATATACAGTAGTTTCATTAAAAAAATTATAATAATTACAAAAAAATATATATATAAAAAAAGAAAAAAATTACAAATATTATTTTTTTGCCACAAATATCGGTATCGGTATCGGCCGATTGTGTTAGTTGAACAATCGGTATCTGTGGCAAATTTTCATATCGGTGCATCCCTAAACTATACTATAAAAACTGATCAAACCAAATGGTCTCTTTCTTTTCTTTTGTAGAGGCTGCACCCAGCTAAACTTGCCTTCCTGGATTTTGTACATAATACAAGTTCATGTTAAAAGGATGACACAAAAAGCCAGACCGAGGGCTTGTTTCAGTTTTATAATAAACAATCAAACTGAGAATTTTTTTTGCCTGCCTATTTGTTTGGAGGAAACTTGATGACAAAGTCAAAAAAAATTAAAAATAGTGCTGATGTAGCTAGCTATTTTTGCCATGTTCTTGTAGTGTAGCTTGCTACATCTCTCTGGGGATAGCTTCCATTGTAGTTGAGCTATATTTAATCGAGAGTAACTTGTAGTGTAGCTTGCTACATTTTCCAAGTAGCTTGCCCATCACTGCATATATGTTATGATGAATTGAAAATGGGGGACGCCTGATTGCTAGACGATTATTCCAAATCCGAACCCGTATTGAAACGGCTGTGGACCCCACATCAGTGTTGACATTGAAGTTGAATAAACATTTAGCAAGATTTAATTTTGCAAACTACATTTTGTGTCGTCGTTTTTGGTCAACGACATTGCATGGATAATTTCGTCACGTTAGTGTCACATGATCTCCATTAACGTGACGTCTCGTCTCGTTTTCGTCAGGGGAAAAAGTTTCGTTGACGACGATATTTAGTCATAATTTTGTTGACTAAATTAACACATAATGTCATATTTCACAGATTTCTGTCTTTCATTCGTTAGAACGCATTAGACAATTTTGCTAAAACTGAGTACGATGCTCTTGAAGATTACATTCAGGTCCCGATTCTCTGAACCTAGAATCTTGCAAGCGCTGCAGGCAACCGCCACCCACCAAATGCGGATAGAATCTGCAATAAATAAAGTGGCTTTTTTGGCCACTTTCGGTGCCAAACAAAGGCACTTCCCGTGGTGGCATTTTGAATCATGGTCACCGTCAATAATTGCTCGTAGAACTGACCTGTCTCTCTGTTTTGGAGAGAAAAGGGAGAAATAATAAAGGTCTCCCCCTACATTTTGACACGGAACTGGCCTTCTATCTAAAAGCAAATGCGGCCAAAATTATGCTGCGTATAAAGCTTGTTTCAGTGTAAACAAGCAAAGCTGGTAGAATGAGGGGTCTTCTTTCTCTCTCTCTCTCTCTCTCTCTCTCTCTCTCTCTCTCTCTCTCTCTCTCTCTCTTCTCTCTCTCTCTCTCTCTCTCTTTCTCTCTCTCTCTCTCTCTCTCTCTCTCTCTCTCTCTCTCTCTCTCTATCTCTCTCTATCTCCCTCTCTTTCTCCATCTATCTCTCTCTCTCTGACACTATCCTCTTCTGGAGAGTGATGTTGGGTTCAGTGAATGTCAGCCAGTCAGTGAGGTCTACTGATCTGCCTTTCAGCCTTGCTGTTATCTCTCCACTCACTGTCCTGGTTGACAGGACACCATTCCTCCATTCACCCTCCTCCCTGCATCATCGCTGCTGCTCGCCTCCTTCGTGTGCTCCTTTACGTTATCCCCTGTCACCTCCTTCTCAGCCCTTGGATCCCTCTTCATCTGCTTAGCCTCCTTTCTCATCCTACTCCTCCTCCTTCCTCTTCCTCCTTCTCCCTTAAAATATCCTCATCATCCTCATCATTCTCCTCTATCCCTTCTTAGGGTATCAGATCTTAAAGGGGAGATGAAGCATTGAACAATATGAGCCTAGTTTGTTTGTTGTGTACCTTGGGTAAGACAGGGTCCTATAATAAAATGTGAAATCCTGCTTATTTGTCTGAAAACTCAAATGTAATTTCCCTGTTTTCGCCATGGGCGGCGCCATTTTAGATGGTGACGTCACGGTGTTGGTTTGGTCTGGCTCCTGGTTTGCACTGCTGGTTAGCTGCCTTGTAAACATGGAGTGTCTTGAAGGTCAGTCAGTAAATGCAACGTTGCCTACCAAACAACAGGACCGTGGTGGTTCTTTTTGTATTGCTCCCGGCTGTTCAAACTAATTTACCACGTGAAAGAGAGAGGAAAGTTGGTTCATTTCCACAAACTACCAGTGAAAAAAACAGTGTTGTTGGCACGTTGGCTGGCTGCAGTCAAGCGTCGCGATCAGCCTGTTGGACAGGGAATGAAGATCTGCAGCGAACACTTCATTGCCTCGGATTATGTTGTTGAGGATGGGAGGTTTGTCCAGAAGACCACTAATCAGCTGAAGCCCGATGCGGTTCCCTCGGTCTTTGACAGACAGACCGGCCCAAGCAGTTCAACCAGCGTCGCGGAGCATTTAGCATGCTGGCTACCTAGCTACGGTTCAACCAGCGTCGCAGAGCATTTAGCATACTGGCTACCTAGCTACGGTTCATCCAGCGTCGCAGAGCATTTAGCATACTGGCTACCTAGCTACGGTTCAACCAGCGTCGTGGAGCATTTAGCATACTGGCTACCTAGCTACGGTTCAACCAGCGTTGCGGAGCATTTAGCATACTGGCTGGTTGAACTGCCTGGGCCAGTCTGTCTGTTGAAGACCGAGGGAACTGCATCAGGCTTCAGCTGATTAGTGGTCTTCTGGACAAACCTCCCACCCTCAACAACACAATCCGAGGCAATGAAGTGTTCGCTGCAGATCTTCATTCCCTGTCCAACAGGCTGATCGCGCCGCTTGAGTGCAGCCAGCCAACGTGCCAACAACACTGTTTTTTTCACTGGTAGTTTGTGGAAATGAACCAACTTTCCTCTCTCTTTCACACAGTAAAATGAGTTTGAACAGCCAGGAGCAATACAAAAAGAACCACCGCAGTCCCGTTGTTTGGTAGGCAACGTTGCATTTACTGACTGACCTTCAAGACACTCCATGTTTACTAGGCAGCTAACCAGCAGTGTAAACCAGGAGCCAGACCAAACCAACACCGTGACGTCAGCAACAAAATGGCGGCGCACATGTTCATAAATGCTACATAAATGGACATAACAAATAGTTTTTTCTTAGAAACGCCTTATTTTTATAACGTGATTTCTTCTGTGGTTTATCTAAATACTAATTTGATGCTATGACTATGTTTATATCGCTATGCTTCATCTCCCCTTTAAACAGTCTTTATTAGAAAAGTGTTGAAACCCTACTTTTCCTCCTCCTACTCCTGTTGCCTCCTTCTCCTCCGCCTCAGCGCCTGCTACTCCTGATCCCTCCTCCTGCTCCCTCCTCCTGCTCCCTCCACACTGCTCCCTCCTCCTGCTCCCTCCTCCTGCTCCCTCCTCACTGCACACAGATCACACCGACCCGGCCTTTTTTGGTTTTTGGGTTTTCTTATTGTTTTCATAATAATAATAGTCCCGAAAAGAATAATCCCCAAAACTCCTCTTAGTTTTTCTATTTTATTATTCTATTTTACTATTGTATTTTGCACAATCAAGGCGGGCATGGCCACCTTAATTTCACTACATGGCTGTATGTGTATGTGACCAGTGGCGTTGCGCAATATGTCGGGGCTCCCCCGCAGATCAGACCATGGGGCCCCGCCCACTCCCCTAAATCAATAATAAAGTGAGATGGGATAGACATCGCGGCCACTTAAAGCTTTTTTTTTTAGGCATCATTCATTGACAAAAACAAGTGGCTTTGTATTTGTTGTAACATGAAGGTATTGTAGAACGTTATAGCCATATCATAATTTGAGTTAAAAAAAAAACACACCCTATAGGGCATAGGCTACATAGTAGAGGATGCAGTCAGGAGCTGCTTTCTATTGTATAGGCCTATTATTTTATACGAGCACGTCTCCTGGCATTCTTCTGCGCAAAGTCCTGTAGAACACTATTTTTATTTTTTTTTGTATTGATCTTTTTCCCCCTCCCTTTTCCTCCGATTTTTCTCCCATCCCAATGTTAGTCGTTATGCCAATTCCCAATCCCCTTCACTTACCCCCCACAGTCGGTCTGGGAGAGTGGAGGCTATCACGTGCTTCCTCCGACACACGTCTAGCCAATCAACCGCTTCTTTTCACCTGGCAGCGCGGACTCTCACTGAGAGGGTGTAACGTGTGGAAGGATCACACTACCCCCCTTAGATCCTATCCGCGCTGAGCAGGCGCCCCGACCGAACTGTAGGAGTCGCTGTTTACAACGACCCGGACCCACCCCGCCAGCTTTCCCACCCTCTAATACAGCCAATTGTATTAGTGTGAACGGCCAGCCAAGCTGGTGACAACGCCGGAGCTGTGAGCTGGATTCGCGTCTCCGGTGTTGGTGACGAACGCAATCTCCACTACGCCACCTGACCGCCTTATGTAGAACACTCTTTAAATAATAGACTGCGCGCGCGTCGGCTCTCAATACTAGAAACGTTAATAATAATAATAATAATAGCTTCGAATTCTCTCGCTCTCATTTGGCAGCATGTGTCGTTTATGATACGAGGAAACATAATCTGACCATTGACGCACAAATAGCATCTGATAGTTTTACGAGAGAGTTGGGGTTTTGGACCGAGGTCCTAACCAGAATAACTACACTAACACTGGCCTCTCGCAACTCTGCTTTCCGGAGTCAGTGACACAACATAGCAGGGAGGGGGGGGCCCCGCCCTCTGTGCGAGATGCATCCAGCTGCAGCCCCGCAGAACCATACTGGGCTCATCCCACTGCCACACTGCGTCCTGTTCCTGCGCGTTACGAAATCTAAGAGGATAGCCTACAGTGGGGGCGGGGCCCCCTAAGCTCCGGGGCCCCCCCGCCTCCACTACGCCACTGTATGTGACAAATATATCTCTTGAATCTTGAATCTTCCTCCTCCCCTGTAAGCAAACGTCCCAGACCTTTTCTCGCCTGTGTCGCTGAGTCAAAGGTACGCCAGTGAATGGCCAAGGAGGCAGGATTCGAAGACTTATTTTCTTGGAAACTAAAACGATCTTCTTAATGGATCAATGGGCAAGGTAGCCATGTTTCCTGGCACACAGGCGATGGTTATGTGACATATTTACCCCCATTCTTAAAAGATATATTTCATTCTATTCTCCATAATTCCAAATGTCACCCCTAGGGCTGCTCGAGTATGGCAGAAAATCATAATCACGATTATTTGTATTGATATTGAAGTCACGATTATCAAACACAATTACTTGTTGATTTGAGAACATCGTATGCCGACGACTGAATTTTGTTTACCTTTCTCCTCGACCAAACGCTGCCTTTCTGTTACCAAAGACATTTCAAAATAACTGGAGAAATGCACTGTGGCTCCCTCCTCCCTCTCAACACGGGCTGAAACTACTAGTTTGGGCTTGGAGGGGGGGGGGGGGGGGGGCTGGAGCGCACCGCTGTGAAGGAAGGGTGCGCTGCTTGTGTTCACTTGTCCTCCCCTTACAGACCATTAGCAGTGCAGGCTATAATTAATGACCTCTGATTACTGGGCCCATATGCTGCAGTATTCATAACAATTCATGACCATATGCAAAGCCTCACACAAGGGCAGGTGACACACACACACACACACACACACACACACACACACACACACACACACACACACACACACACACACACACACACACACACTTCAGTATCTTCAAGGTCTGTCTGGTCTACTTGTGGGCTTTGACAACAAAAGAGAATTTGTTATCAACACACTTATGAATAAAATATGTTGAGCCCGGGCGTTGAGCTTGAGCCCAGAGGATAGTCTGTGCTTGTCTGTGTGGATGAAATGTTAGGGGGTCTTATACTCTTATACACACTCTTAATATCTTACCAATTAATCAGTGAATCATCTGTGTCGTCTACAATCCGAATGTTGGCAACCCCCACCCGCCCCCCCCCCCCCCCCCTCCAGAGTGCAAATGTAACAGTGAAGTGCAATAGTAATATGCAATGTACAGGTGATTAAAGTGGGTATAAAATATATAAATGAATACTACTCAGTGTAGTGCTAATCAGATGTATGTACAGAGTTGTAGTATTAATATGTACTGTGCTACAGGTATAACGACAATATGGTAGTAGTGGTGTCTTGTCGCACAGAACTTGTAAGTCGCTTTGGATAAAAGCGTCAGCTAAATGACTAAATGTAAATGTAAATGTGGTGGCCAGCAGCGTAACTAATAAGTAGGGGTGGGGGGAAAAATCAATACGTAGTAGTATCGCGATACTTTGCGTGGCGATACTGTATCGATATAGGGACGCCAAATATCGATATTTAATTATTCATAAAAAATGTATATGCCAAGCCATGTAGGATTTTATAGGTATGGCAGACATCTTTGAATCTAACGAGATTGTCCCAACTCAGTAGGTTCTGGTTTGTTATGCTATGACAATTGTGGTGGCCGTTTGTTTTCCTGTCTAGTACTTTCACAGCCTGATGGTAAACTACCTGTACAGATCGTAGTGTTGTACAGGAGGCTTGTGTCCAGCTAGTCAGACAGCAGGCACGCGGGAACTAGGGGTGCGGCAGGGGCTGCAGCATCCCCTGCTGGCGGGGAGTGTAACTGCAACTGCAAGGTTGTTTTGGATTTTATTCCAAATTTGTAACCGAGGCTACTCATGTCACAGAGCGTAGCGGCACTGCAGATTTACCCTACTCTTGGAATTCATTCAGATCGTCATAGGGGCGCTGTCTCGATAATGCAGTGTTATTAACAGCGTGTAGCCGACGCATGAACCGGTTGGGATTCGAATAGACGCGGCCTGGAAGCGGCAACGCGGAACTGGAAATCCGTTGGTAAAAAAAATAGACACAGCGGCTGGGATAGTTTTGGACTTTTGGGACGCTGAATTCGCAGTAAAGGAATATATGAACAAGCCAGCAGAACTATCCGAGCCCCCGGGAGGGTGGTCGAAGACCTTTTGCATGTCGGCGATCATGTATGCGGGGAACAAATTGCAGAGGGAGGGCGCAACAGCCAGGTGGGGTAAGCTGGGCTGTGATGTGTGCATCAGAACGGTTACATTGTTTGTCTCGCACGCTCAGAGCGCAGAGTTGGGCAGCGGTATCATCTAGTGAACGAGAGTGTTGGTTATGACATGACAGACAGTGGAGCTGTTTGCAGATAGCGAGCATTTTGACGTGTTGCGTGGTGGCGATGTCTCGCAGACAATACAACTACAAGTATAATTATATAATATATATATTTTATTAAAAAAGAAAAATTATATAAAAAGAAAAAAGATTTATCAAAAACGATCGATATCTCAGCACCCCCACTTCCCGCAGACTTCCCACGTCCCTGTCAGACAGTATGTTAAATGTGACATAATAATGGCATTAAAATACAGTGCTGCTGATGTGACGGAAGTTTGAAACTTTGCGTTGTTTAATACCGATTTGATTTGTTTTTTAAATGTAAGATTGGAGTCCATTGGAGTCCAAGGTAAGGGATATGTACAGATATAGATATTGTATCTACAGATATGTAAAAATATTATGTGCAGGTATGTACAGACAGGTGTATATATAATATATATATATATATATATATTAGGGCTGTCAGTTTATCGCGTTAATTAGATTAATTAATTACACAGCAAATTATCTCGTTATGAAAATTAACTCAAAATGTATTACAAATCTTTTTATTTTATTTTTTATTTTTTATAATATTTTTTGAATAATTTTTATCTCATTCATTCCATAAGAACGTAGAATACACATTTACAGACGTTTTTTTAATATGGCCCATTTGCATGTTCTTGGTATCTGATTCTATAGAGACATCTATGGATCTCAGGGAATGTATTCCCAGTGTCAGAAATACTGTGTCTGTTACTAGGCTTGAGTAAATTGTAATGAACCAAATGAGAATATCAATAATTTTTTTTTTATCTTTGACTGTGAATAACACCATGCTCAAATTGACCAGACCTGAAAAATCCAAGCAAATTAATAGATGGAAGATGATTAAACAGAAGGTTTTGTACAGTACTGAATTCTGCCATCCGGACACATGCAATTTGAAATATGATTATAGAATATAGAATATCAGGCATAAAATGGTTATGCGATAAAAATGTGATTAATTAGATTAATTAATTACAAATCCTGTAATTAATTAGATAAATTGTTTTAATCACCTGACAGCACTAATATATATATATATATTTATTCTTACCGTATATATATATAAATATATATATATACGGTATATACAACATTATTACAACATTAAGGATAGTTCACATTGCAGGTTATCGTGATCACACTAACATATTGTTTCTGGAGTCAAAGACATTGAAGTTAAATGATCTTGTGGAATTTAAAACGGCACAATTAATGTATAAAGCAAAAAGTCATGCACTTCCAAGAAACATTCAAGAATTGTTCTTTGATAGGGAGGGGGGTTATAATCTGAGGGGAGAACACAATTTAAAGGTGCTAAACGTACGCACTACCATGAGAAAACACTGCATCTCAATATGTGGAGTGAAACTGTGGAACAGTCTAAATGTGGTGCTAAAGCAATGTCCAAACATGAGACAATTCAAACTGATGTATAAGGAAATTATGTTCACAAGGTACAGGGATGAAGAAGGGACTTGATATTCACGGGTGTTTACATTTTTATTTTGTTTTCTATTTTATTTTATTTTATACATATATAGTTTTTGTTTTTTGTTTTGCATATATATATATATATATATATATATATATATATATTTTTTTTTTTTTTTTTTATGTTTAAAATAGTACACTCATTTGAGTAGTGGAAAAGGGGTAGGATTAAATAAGTGTATACTTCTTCCTACTCCTTTTCGAACATGCAGATTGAGTTGTTTTTCTTTTTGTTATTGTTTGTTGTATTCATTGCATGTTCGAAATAAAGACTTCAAATCAAAAATCAAATCAAATTGTATATCCTACAGAATTATATGCAGGTATATAAGTATGTATCAGGTGTTATACCTGAGGGTGCGCTCTCTTGGTGTATGGGAAGTTATGGAGATGAGTCTACTAATTACAAGCAGAGGTGATGCACCCCGTCTTGTGTAGAGAGAACCATGCCTAAGTGTTGAATAAAGACATAAGTGAGAAATAACAACAGCCTCGTGAGTCATCCGTTTCCGAGGACGTTACACAAGGTTTGTTTTGGGGCTATTTGCACAGTCATAGTGTCAGCATAAGCTGCGCAATTCCTTTGTGAATTCGCCCCATAGATTTGAACCATTAGAATATCTATTATTGCACATTATGTCACATTATTAAGAGGTCAAACCAATACAATGGTAGACATAACTATAGGTAATCTTTTTTTTTTTTATAAATGTTTTAATTAAATTTTCCTTTCAGACATAGAACAGCACAATACAGTACAATAACAATAATAATGACAATGACATTAATAATATCGACGATACCAACACTGACCGTAACAGGAGTAACAATGACAATGAACATAATAGAAATGGGGACATGGACCATACATAAATCTTAATACAAACTTGACAAGACACAGACAAAATTTAAAATAAAATAAAAATAAACATGGCTACGGTACAAGCGGTCAAAAACAAGTATAATGGGAGTGGCCTTTAAGAAGTCGGCTCCCAGACAGTGTTAGGACCATTAGACAAAGATAGACTGTGTGTGTATGGAGTGTATGAGTGTGTGCATTTTGTAGATGCATGTTTTACCTATGTGTGTGTGTGTATTACCTATGTGTGCTTTATATATGTATGTTCTACCCATGTGTGTGTACAGTGTGCATTACCTATGTGTGTGTTTTTTATGTGTGAATGTTAAACACTTTCGCGGCCACTGGGATGAGTCTAATTAATCTCAAGAGGAACGGGAAATGTAAACAGACGTGGGGCTGTTTGTAGAGCTAAATCTATACTTTATAGTATTGCTATCTGTCCATTCTCATTGTGAATTGAGACCATAAACCGTCCCTTCAAAATGGCTTAAAGAAAAAAAGAATTCATCAATACGTTCTCATTTTATAGCGCCGTGAATATAAGCATTATACCGGATTTGGTCTAGTATATTTCCTGGAAGCCGAGATAATGGGCTAATAGCTAATAACGTTAAATCCAATGGCATTTCGGTTATAGATACGCTCCAGTTAAAACTCAAACTGCATATGATCGGCACGATCCTCACGCATGTATACATGAAAAGGGGGGGGGGGGCGGGGGACGTCGTTTCTGATTATCGATTACCAATAACCGCGTTAGCCTCATTAGCCTCATAGGCCGAACGCCTGGATGGCTATCAAAACAAAGCCTGATCGGGATGTACTTTACGTGAAAAAGATCTTACCGTGGTCTGGTGGGATCCCCCCGAGCATTTCCCCGTTATCGATCGCCATCTGGTAGATCGATATGTCCATTGGCTGATGATAAATCCCCTTATTGCATGGTGAAATCTGCGATGCAAAACGTAATCCAAGCTACAGGCTGCAGATCCAGAATCGAGCTAACATAAAACTCCATTGAAAGTAAAAAAAAAATAAATAGTCCACCGCGATAGCGCCCCTAAGAGGATCTGGCCGGTATTGCACCTTCTCGAATTCATAGAGTAGGGTAAATCTGCAGTGCCGCTCGGCGACCTTGAATAGGTTATTAAAATGGAATAAAAGCAATAACAACTTGCCACGGATTTATCCGTGCTTTCTCCGTTGTTCGTCCCCATTGTGTTAATATGCCTGTGTATTTTACTTCTGCATGTTTCATGTGTGTGAGTGATCTATGTGTTCTATGTGTGTGCATGCGTATATGTGTGGTGTGAGCGTGTGTATGTGTGCGTGTATATGTAAGCACCTTTACAGTAATTATGGTTCCCTCAGCAACGATACCAGCACAATCAGGTAATATTGATTTAAACAGAATAAATTACTTTTAAGATCAACAAAAAGCATAGAATAATGTATTATATCTCTCTCTCTCTCTCTCTCTCTCTCTCTCTCTCTCTCTCTCTCTCTCTCTCTCTCTCTCTCTCTCTCTCTCTCTCTCTCTCTCTCAGTGCGTGAGGAGGAATTGGTGCTAGTTTATGGTATAATAGAACAGACATTCATACACAGCAACACGCCTCCAAGCAAGGTGTGATAAACATGGAACAATATATTTTCCTTGACATGAAACGGGAATTAGTAATCAAACCATTAGGGACCTGCATGATTCAATATCTAGAGGTTTTACCCTGAGGCATGATTTACAATAAAATACTATTCAGAAAACTGAAAAGTAGACTACTTTAGGTAGCGTTAGCATAAAAAAAGAAAGAAAGGCCAGCTGTAGTTTACTTAGCTTGCTTACGACTTTGTCTACACAGGAAAATTCGCAGAGTCAAATTAACTCAAATTGAGTAAAATTTTACTCCCAAAAAGACAGTATTGGCTCCGACTCCAAATAGAGTGAAAATGACTCTTGTCACAGAGTTAAATCTTCAGAGTTATTTCTACTCCATTTAGTGTTAACATTTAACTCTACAAAATACCAATTTACTCCATTTAGCATAAAGTAAAAACAACTCTAACATCATTTCACTCAACACAGAGTTGTATTTACTCCGTAGAGTTGTGATCCCATCAGTAATTGCCTCAATATAGAGTTATAATTCCCTCAATATGGAGTGTTTTTTTAATCTATAGAGTTATTTTTCACTCAATATAGAGATATTTTAAGTTATATTTCACTCAATATAGAGTGGTATTTTAATCAATATAGAGTTATATTTTCACTCAATAGAGTTATATTTCACTCAATATAGAGATATTTTAAGTTATATTTCACTCAATATAGAGATACTTAAAGTTATATTTCACTCAATATAGAGTGGTATTTTAATCAATATAGAGTTGTAATTCCCTCAATATGGAGTTGTAGTTCACTCAATATAGAATAGATTTCACTCGATATAGAATATCATATTTCACTCAATATAGAGTGGTATTTTAATCAATATAGAGTTGTAATTCCCTCAATATGGAGTTGTAGTTCACTCAATATAGAATAGATTTCACTCAATATAGAATATCATATTTCACTCAATATAGAATTAAATAATAATTTACTCTGGAATAATACATTTAAAATAAACGGGGGCAAAGCAGAAATCAGTATTTAACAATGCACTTTTATTTGCAACATGCAGGCATATCCTTTGGGATGCAAACAGTTTTACAACAGCGTGTGAGAATCATGACTTCAAGGGGCGATCGATAGAAGAAAAAAAAAGGTCATTAATAAAATAAGATTCATCAATAAGCTTGTGCAATCTTTGTTTTCAGTTGCCAAGAAATTTGAAATTCCTAGTACCTTGGACTTAAAGGTCTATGATGACTTAAAACACTGAAGTCGACAAGGAGGCGTTTCAGTTAAAGAAACCAGACATGGGTGTGTTGGAGATTTGTTCACCCCAAGTTGCTTATTAACATGGAGCCTAGCCTCATCCAAAATGTCACACAGGTACTGTATATGTTTGTACTTTGAAATGATCTTTGTTTCTATACGCCCAATGTAATGTAACATAGTAAAAAAAAAAAAAAAAACACGTCTGAGGAAGAACTTGCTTGGTGTGGATCCTTCCTAATCTTTTTACATTACACTTGTCACAAACATTCCTCTCTTGCTAATCACACTTGGTATATGTCTACGTGATTGTTAGATTCAGTGAGCCCCTCTGCAAACAACTCCATTATATACAAAAATCACCATGACTTCAAGGCTTCATGGGGAGAGTAATCGATAGAAAAAAGGTCATAAATAAAAGACAATTACATTTTGGCCTCTGTAAAGTGACAGCAGCATCTGCACCCTTTTAAAAAGGGATAGCTCACCCAAAAAAAGAAATCTACCAATTACACACCCCATGAATCCTTGAATTCATGGAGATTTGTTTGTTTGTCGCATTCCTGAGCCAATAATTCAAGCCAGTCATCAAATTATTGGCTCAGGAATGCAACAAAAAGAAATCACCATGACTTCAATTAAGGCTTCATGGGGAGAGTAATCGATCAATTACATTTTGGCCTCTGTAAAGTGACAGCAGCATCTGTACACCCTTTTAAAAAGGGATAGCTCACCCAAAAAAAGAAATCTACCAATTACACACCCCATGAGTCCTTGAATTCATGGAGATTTGTTTGTTTGTCGCATTCCTGAGCCAATAATTCAAGCCAGTCATCAAATTATTGGCTCAGGAATGCAACAAAAAGAAATCACCATGACTTCAATTAAGGCTTCATGGGGAGAGTAATCGATCAATTACATTTTGGCCTCTGTAAAGTGACAGCAGCATCTGTACACCCTTTTAAAAAGGGATAGCTCACCCAAAAAAAGAAATCTACCAATTACACACCCCATGAATCCTTGAATTCATGGAGATTTGTTTGTTTGTCGCATTCCTGAGCCAATAATTCAAGCCAGTCATCAAATTATTGGCTCAGGAATGCAACAAAAAGAAATCACCATGACTTCAATTAAGGCTTCATGGGGAGAGTAATCGATCAATTACATTTTGGCCTCTATATAAAGTGACAGCAGCATCTGTTCACCCCAAAGAAATAAAAGAAAACTAATAGTGTTCATCCCCAGTACAATAGTTCAAGAGCTTAGTGATTTTCTCTTTTCCTTTTTTAAATCACAGGAAACAGTATGGAACAATAAATGAGCTTGAATCGTCATCACTGTATGACATCTGTATATCGAATGCTTTGTAAAACAAAAGCTCTTTGACATCAACTACATGAGGTCCATCTGTAGTACACACAACTTTAAATGCATAAAAATGGTCATCCAGAGACACGGTTTGTAGTGCAAATGTAAACAACAGTAACCTCTCATCTTTAAGAACAACACGGTGGATTTTGTGAAAAACTGGAACCTCACTAAGAACTTTAAGACAAACAACTAAACCTGGACGATACATATTTCCATGGTGTTTGGCCCATCTAACATTTAACACCTTGGTGTCACTTGGTACCTGAAGAGTCTCCGCTATCTCACAGCCTCTGTCCATCACATTTAATGCTACCATTTTACTTGGACCAAGCACCAGTCTGTTGGGATCAAATGTCTGCCAATTGTATGCTACTTGACTTTGGTGTTTCTTTGCCAACATTTTAGTTATATTTTTGAAGCTTTTTAGTTGTTTTTTAAAGAAATTATGCTTCGCTTCATAGCGCATGCACCAGACATGCAAAAGTGGTCCAATTTTACGAATACATGTAGGATAGTGCACCATAAAATGATGCTTTGGTAGTAGCCTCCTGTTGGGAAACAAATGCTTGAATAACCCGTGGTGCTCTGCAATCAAGTGTTTTAAATAAATAGTAATGCCAGTTGATAACCTGGGAGAAAATACAATATCTGCTATTTGAAGCAACAGCAGAAGCAAATACCAGTGTTGATCATTTGGACAAACCAAGTCTCCAAAGATAAGTGGTAGATTGCGAAGTAAACACCAAGATTGGATTGCATTTAACCCCAAGTCATTTGAGGTCTCTACTAACTTCAATGCAGGTGGCTTGTTGTTTTGTTCCAGGTAACCATAGTTAAAGCTCTTAATTCTCAAGTCTATTTCCTTTGATGTTGTGTAGTTTTTAATCAAGTGTAGTATTAGCAGTTTCATTTCATATTGTGCCACGCCCTCCAAGATATCATGCATAATATCGACAGAGAAATTGTCACATGTATTGAAGTACTGCAAGGAATTTAGAATGCAAGAACGTTTAACTCCCATCACATAGGGAAGACCAATAGTAGTCTCCATTGTGTGGCAGTGTTCTGCATGAAGTGCTCGAGTTCGCATAACTATCTTGGGTGAATCTTCTTTGAATTCCGTCTGAAAGTCCTCTTTCTCAGCAAGACAAAAGCGGCAACAATATCTGGCACTGAATGATTCTACGAAACCAAACAAACCGTGAATACCAAGGTTGTCACCTGTAACTTGGACAATAGTTCCATACACTGGCTGATCATACAATGGGACCTTAATTCCATCCTTCTCCAGTATTTTAATATCTTCCACAAGTGGAGCAAGTATTTTAGAAAAGCCATGTGTTTTAATGTCTTGGGCATGGAATAAAGCGACCAAATGCATATTAAGCAGAATTGAGTTGTACTTTGGAGAAAAATTACGCAAGGTGAAATAGATTGCTCCTAATTTATGTATTCCCTTTTTACTCCCCAACGGATTCGCGCATTCAAAATCATCATAGAAAAGCTGCACCTGAATTGCATGAATTGCAATCACACTCCTCTGGGTCCCCACAGCAAGCAGATAGGGTTGAAGGCTCTCCATGATGCTGTCCAAATGCCCCTGGATACTGGTCCCAGTCTGTGACAAGAGAACTTCATTAGTCTTGCTATTAAAATTAGTCACGGTTTGCAAACCGTGGTCTTTGCATGATTTCAATCATGCAGGTCAATATCAGGGACAGAACTAGGGATGCACGATAATTATCAGGCCGATATCAGCAATTATGACGTCATCCCGATAAAAGTATTGATAGCTCTGATAATAAAAAAAATGTATATATTTTTTTTACTTTTTTCTTTTCATGTCAACATTCACACGCACTATATATGCTTATTTAGGATTTGACTTGATTCAACAAAAAGCAGTCGGGGCAAAGGCAAGCCAAAAACGGTCGAAAATGTGGTTATTTGAAGTTTGGATTTTTTTCTTCTCACAACTGAGGTAGGTAGATTACATTTTTAGAGACTAAAGTACCGAAAAAGGTACCGTTGGGTACCGGTATCGATTCACAGGTACCGGTACCGTATCGGTTCAAATGTGAACAGCATCCCTACTGACAAAGCACAATACCTGTTGGTTTTTAGTTGTTCAGGGAAACACATTGTTAATGACATTGACGGATTGTGAATTTTGTGATCGACTCAAATTATATTTATTTGGAAAAATAAATAGTCACTTTATTTGAAGAGTCAAAACTGTTCTCTTGGCTTTGTTTTGTTCATATAGTAACGCTCATGTCATGATAAATCTGGTAAGGTCAAAACTACAGGAATATACATAAAATGTTTTATAATTATAGTACAATAAATATATATATCGGTTATCGGTATCGACCTTGAGGAGCAGAAAGTTATTGGTATCGATATCGGGGTCAACAAATCAATATCGTGCACCCCTAGACAGAACAGTGATCCTTCTTATACTTTAATTCAACTGTAACTAGGAATGCTCGATATTGGCTTTTTTACCGATATACCGATATTGTCCAACTCTTAATTTCCAATACCGATATCAACCGATACCGATATATGCAGGGTTTCCCCCCCAAAAAACTGAATAATTTCAGGTAATTAACATTACATATGTCTTGTTGTGGAATTAACATAACATTATGCATACTTTTGACAATAAATAAAATCAGAATTTGTTCTTACTTGCCTGGGTAAATAAAGGTTGGTTATAGAAATGTAAAAAGAATAATAATTTTTTTTTTTACCGATATTTTCCTATATCACATTTGAATGCCAATATCGGCCGATAATATAGGCAACTGTAACCTTACCTTTATGAACTTCACAAGGGAGTCAATGGCTTCTCTGGCTGAGAGCTTTCCCGGTCTCTTGTTGCGTCCCTGAGGTGATGGTGGCAGGAGGTGGACAAGGAGCAAGAGGGAGGACATTTCACTGTCCCATGCTAAAAATACAAAAAATTAAATAAAAAAAACCAGAAATACATTTGACTAAAAGCTGTGTTTCCATTTGTTTAAAAAACAATTCACCCTTCCATTATTATATTCCTTTAATTCAAGCATACCATTGTTCAGTTCTATTGTGTCTGTTGTGGATTCAGCATTCTGAAGCAGGTCTTGAAGGTCGCCGGTCTGGGTGAGGCCACGGCTTTGTTCAAGGACTTTCTGCCTGCAGAAAGTAGGCCACTTCTCCAGGAACTTTGCAGAGATGTCATCACCAAACATCAGACTGAAATCCTGCTCAATCTGCAGACAAGATGGAATAAAACATGGTTGAAATTTTTTTGTCATACATTGTTAAATAGTAGGGCTGACCCCTATTAATCGATTAGTCGACTAATCGGTCGAAAGGGGCTGTAGTCGACTGGCCAACCTCTTAGTCGAATATAATATTATAAAAAAAAAAATATATATATATATATATATATATATATATATATTATAATTTTTTTCAAAAGAAAAGAGGCATAGAAGCGTGGCTAACGCTAATGGCAGGCATACCAGAGGCTAACTGCCTACGAAAACAGGCACAGAGGCACTGAAAGAGGATTTCATCAGTGGACCAATTGTATGCTTTTGCAGAGGACAAGAAGCCTTCAGTTGACTCCTTCAGACATTAAGCACCCCCCACAGCCCAAATGGAATGATAATTATTTTTTTATTTTTATTTTTTTTTAACAATCCTAGTCGACCATCCAAATCCTTAGTCAGGGACAGCCCTATTAAATAGGTTCACCCTATGACCAGGGATGTGATCTAAATTGTTTAAAAAGGTCATTTTTTATTTCAGTTAGACTTTAATGCAAGCCACATACCATTCCTGTGATGTCTAGGAATCGTGGAAAGGTGGTGAATATTTCAGAGGACTTGATTGGGTCATGCATCATTTCTTGGCGATGGGTGAAGGTCTGTTTCATCTTCTCCTTGATGATTGCTTCATCAGTTGTATGCTTCATCAGTGCACTGGCCTCACGAAACTGGGTGTCTGTGGTTAGCTGGTTTTCCTCAGAGAAGGGGGCTCTGTCGCCAGAACTTGGACCACCTGTAACAGTGTAGAAACCACACATACTGCTGCAATACTTTCCAGTGATATGCATTTACTATAATGATCCATCTTCACAGTTGCTATAGGTTTCAAACGTTTTCGTCTAGTCACCAAAATCCTAAATATTTCCAAACAGGGCTTTTTAGATTACTCTGAGTGCAAATCACTCTCATCGCGGACGACTTTGGGTTCTGAAGTCTCTGCCATCACGCCATGCACTTGTTGAATTGTACTAAAACTGAATCAAACCATAAACAAGGTGGTCTGTTGGGATGTTAGATCCTAATGTGAAAAACTGTGATTTTATATGTCTGCTCATTTTACCCTTGCTATTATTTTACTTATTTTTACTTTTATCTTTACGCCCCACTATCCGCTGGGTGCAACTGCATACTATAACCTTTATCATGTTTTGTAACAGATTACAGAAAGTCAAGAAGCCTATTGGAACGTGAGGTTCTGATATGATTTGATTAATATATCTGCATTATTTTATCCCACTTTATGCTTTGCTCTTGCTGCTTGTTTTACACTGATTTTATGTCTTCTTTCTTAATGATGTGAAGCACTTTGGACCGCAATCCCCTGTATGAAAGGTGCTATACAAATTAAGTTATTATTACATTTCATTTTCACTCCGCTAAATGAAAGTGACGCTAAATCTCCTGTCCCATGTGAGATGTTGAGCGGAGGACAGCCGAATATATACTTTAGAAGTATAGAAGTGGATTATTCATTTGAATATAGAATATTGGTTGGTAGCCCTAGTGTCCTGAGTGTAAACTGTGTTCTACAATACACGGTGAGTGCATGGCACCATACCCATTCGTATCGTCGGTGTCCTTACGCTTGACCCCATAGGTACCTGCTCAAATACCTGATCCCTGTATCTCTCTGTCTGACAGACACGCACCTCATTTTGCTCTGTCATCTTCCTCTGTTTCTGACTAAACTAAATTTAAAATGTCGACTTTAGTTGCTATGAATAAAACATCTTCCGTCTGTTGTGACGAATGCCAAGGAGTCTGTGGGGGTAGTGAGTGTGCGTGTGCGTGTGTGTGTGTGTGCATGTGTATGTGTATGTGTGTGTCCTTGTGTGTCCACATGCATGTGTGTTTGCTTGTTTTTACATGTCTACACACATGCGCCGCCTATGTGTGTGTATTGTGCATGCGCCTTCCCGTGGGTGGGTGTGTGAGTCAGTGTGTGTGTGTCCACATGCGTGTGTGTGTGTCTTTGTGTGTCCACATGCGTGTGTGTGTGTGTGTGTTTGCTTGTTTGTACATGTGTACACACAAGCCCATGTGTATGTATTGTGCTCATGCCTTCCCGTGTGTGTTTATGTGTATGGGTGTGGCTTTGTGTGTCCATAGGCTCGTGCGTTTTTTCTTGTCTGTACCATATGTGTGTACACAAAAACCTATGTGTATGTATTGTGCATGTGCCTTCTCGTGTGTGTGTGTGTGTGTGTGTGTGTGTGTGTGTGTGTGTGTGTGTGTGTGTGTGTGTGTGTGTGTGTGTGTGTGTGTGTGTGTGTGTGTGTGTGTGTGTGTGTGTGTGTGTGTGTGTGTGTGTGTGTGTGTGTGTGTGTGTGTGTGTGTGTGTGTGTGTGTGTGTGTGTGTGTGTGTGTGTGTGTGTGTGTGTGTGTGTGTGTGTGTGTGTGTGTGTGTGTGTCAGTGTGTGTGTCAGTGTGTGCTTGTACGTGCCTATGCATTTATACAGTCGTGTAGCGTAGCGGACTGTATCCCAGTGTGGGGTAATGGCTATCTCAGTAGGAAGGGTGTTTTTGTTCATTACCATAGGAACAAATTACTCCAAGCTATAGACCCCTGCCTGGGATGTTTTACCATAGGGTGGAGGGGAGAGGCTCCACTGGGCTTAGCTGGATGCTGTCTCATGTCACAGCATAATAGGCAATACCGGAGCCCAGCGGGAGGCCGCTCTGAAGCCTGGGGTTTGAGTAGAGAGTAGTCTCAGAGTGGAGGTGTCTCAGAGTGGAGGCGTCTCCCCCGCTGCATGGGAGGGAAGGGGATGGAGAGAGATGTTCGGTTCCGTTTTTATAGACGTTCAGAGAGAGAGAGGGAGAGGGGGAGATAGGGAGAGACAGACAGACAGACAGACAGACAGACAGACAGACAGACAGACAGACAGACAGACAGACAGACAGACAGACAGACAGACAGACAGACAGACAGACAGACAGACAGACAGACAGACAGACAGACAGACAGACAGACAGACAGACAGACAGACAGACAGACAGACAGACAGACAGACAGCGAGGGAGAGAAAGAGAGAAAGAGAGAAAGAGAGATAGAGAAAGAGAGATAGAGAAAGAGAGAGGGAGAGAGAGACACACAGAGAGAGGCAGAGAAAGAGACATGGAGAGAAGGCGGCAGAGAGAGAGAGGGAGAGATATGTCTTATCACCTATGAAAGCTCAGATCCATTTTAAGACTCAGACATGTGAAGATTCTCACTTTCTTTTCCTTTTTCCTTCTTGCTGCCGCTGATTATTCTCCCAAATCTGCTCCCGTCTGCATTTTTCTCACCTCCAGCCTCACATCAAGCTCCCAGTCGAGAGCAGTCGGCTGACTGAGAATGAACGCTGTGACACGAGTTCAAGGTTGATACCAGTTCACTTGGGTTGCATTTTGAAAGGTATTTATATTTAAAAAATGGGTATAATGCCTGATGTGTTATTGTTGCAACAAACAGTGGATTTCTTCAGCTAAGGTATTTATTAGCAGCAGAAGCAACAGTTGGTCTGTGGTTATTTGTAGACTCCACATGTATAAATGGTGTGTATGCTCAATAATCCATTTGTGTGTGTTTGAGCGTGTGCACATGCATGTGTTGTGTTTGAGCATGTGTGTTTGTGTGTGTGTGTGTGTGTTTGAGTGTGTGTGTGTGTGTGTTGTGTTTGAGCATGTGTGTGTGTGTGTGTGTGTGTGTGTGTGCGTGTGCGTGTGCATGTGTGTGTGTGTGTGTGTGTGTGTGTGTGTGTTTGAGTGTGTGTGTGTCTGTGTCTGTGTGTGAGTGTGTGTGTGTGTTTGAGTATATGTGTGTGTCTATGCGTGTGTGTGTATCAGCTTCCTTTGGTATGAAATTAATTATTCATTTCAATGTACAACATGATGCAATGTACGATTTGCAACCACTTCCTCAGTAAAGCATATGAAGACACACTGATTATTATTATTATTATACTGTGAGCTTCCTATTTTGGAAAATAACATGTATCGTTATTCAATACATGGAGGTAAAACACCTGCCCCACTGGATTGTATTGGATTGGAACCTGAGAATTATGGCCTCTACTAGTCAACATCATGCCAGTTTAAATGTTTAAATTCAAACCCATCCTTTAAAGGAACACACCAACATTATGGGAAATGTGCTTACCGTCTTCTCCAGAGTCAGACAAGAAGGTATATGAAGTTCCTCTCTGTGTGTTCCGTAGAAAGCTATCTGGCTAAAAGCTAGCCTAGCTTAGCACAAATGAATGGAAAGCGGATATGGATCAGCTAGCCTAACTTAAAACTCTGGGAAAGGTGTTTTTGGCCAACAACAAGGCTAGCTGATCCATATCCGCTTCCATTAATTTGTGTCAAGCTTAAGCTACTTTCCAAGTTAAATTCATTCAATCTTTCGGGCAACGCACGTACTGTATCGGTCGGCACACGGCTCTGAGCGGGCGGGAAAACCCTCTCCGTTGAATACAGTGACAAGTCAAGTCAAGTCAAGTCAAGAGTTTTATTTGTGACGGCATACAAGTATACAATGAAATGCGGGGGGTCTTGCCTGCAACGATTGTGCATAATACAATAATAATATATAATAATATAATACGAATCCAATAGCACGACATTGTGCAATAATACGAGTAATCAAAGTAGGGCATATCGGTATATGTACATGAGTTATTTACAGAGCATGGTAGGGCATGCTAGGTCCTGTGGTAGTGCAATACACTGTTAGCTACGGATGAGGCACTGGGTCTTTATGTACACTGCTATACAATGCTATATTATACAATCTCAAGTTATACTATACTATTCTTAAAGTGGCCTTTCCTTTTGTAAAGTGACCATAAGTGTGAGCGTGTGCAGCATGAGTGTGTGTGTGCTCATGTTAAAGTGGCTGCTAGTGTGTGAGCGTGTACAGTGTGTGTGTTGTGTGTGTGCTCATGTGTGCTTGTGTGTGGCGCATGCGCACCACTCTCTGTAGGGCCTTCTTGTCCTGTGCCGTGCTGTTTCCATACCAGACCCGATGCTCAGGGTGATGGTGTTGGAGGTCTGACCCCCCACCCTGACCGCCTGGGGCCTTTCACTCAAAAAGTCCAGTATCCAGGCGCTCAGAGCGGAGCTCAGACCCAGCTCGATCAGCTTGTCCACCAGTCTGGTGGGGACTATGGTGTTGAACGCTGAGCACAGTAGTCAATGAACAACAGTCTCACATAGCCCCCCTTCTGGCGGTCTAGGTGAGAGAGGGTGCTGTGCAGTACTTGGGAGACCGCATCATCAGTGGACCTGTTTGGCCTGTATGCAAATTGCATAGGGTCCATATCACTGGGGAGGGAGGCACAGATGTGATCCTTGACCAGCCTCTCAAAACATTTCATGGCCACAGAGGTGAGTGCCACCGGTCTGTAGTCATTGAGACCTGTTGGGGAGGATTTCTTTGGTACCGGGATAATGGTAGACATCTTGAAGCAGGCAGGGACCACTGACTCCGCCAGGGATAGATTAAATATGGTGGTGAACACAGGGGTTAGCTGGTTAGCACAGGACTTAAGTATGCGTCCTGTTATTCCATAAACCGTGACCGAGGCACACATGGAACCTTTTTCGTCCACGGAAATGTGACTGCGTGCGGCACCTGTTCAGGAGTTCAGGTTGAGGCCTTGTCTCCTTCCTTCCTTGTCTCCTTCCTTCCTTATCTCCTTCCTTTCTGCAGCCCAACACTCACTTGTAGCAGCTCTCCTGACACGTGTCCTCGCTCACAACCCTCTATTCCTCCGCCACGCTGCTTTATCTCCCTCCTCCCATTCCTGCCTTTCTTCACCTCCCATTCATCCACACTTCCTCCATCCCTCTCTCCCGCCATCCCTCCCTCGTCTCGTCTCCCTCCTCTTGTCTCCTTCCATCCTTCCCTCCTTCCTGCCGCCACCCTTTACTAGGAAGGTGTGAAGCATCACCTTCATCCATCACGGAGCACACAAACCTCTCACACACTCGCTAAAAATAAACTCCTATTAGCAACAGTGTGGACAAGGGGGGGGGGGGGGGGGGGTGGGGGAACAAAGGAGAGGGGGCAGCTGAAGGAGGGAGGGGGAAGATTGGGGGAAGAGAGATAGCGAGAGAAAAGACGAAGAGAGAGATAGGGCCACAAATTGGACCCGGGAAGGAGGGGTAGAAAAGAGTATAGACAGAGAGAGGGGAAGGAGGAAGAAGAAGGAGAACATGAGGCATGAGGGGGGAAGGAGGAGTGGAGTGGAGTGGAGGATAATGGTGGAGAGAGAGATGGAAGGAGAGAGGGAGGAGAGTGGGGGAATAAAAAGAGACGAGACTGGAAAAGGAAAACAGGACCCCCACGTTAACATATGATATTGTTTTTAATAGAGAATGTGAGATCATCAAACAAGCGAGCTAGCTGGCTGCTGTCATTGCTAACAGCTAAAGGCCCTCCCATAGTCGAGCAGACTGTACACGGACTGGACTCAGCGGAGTTTACACAATTGTCCCCACGCTGTTCAACTTCTGTCATGTCGTCGTCATCCGATGTCAAAATAAAGAGTATGTTATCTCCGTTTCCAATATTTCGATAATAAAAGGGCAGTTTTACGCACTTGAATAACAGGTATATAGGCTTGAGGTGGACAGCGCGTGGTGCTGAAATGACAAACACGCATTGCATGAAATAAAAGCACCAGTTTTATTTCAAAATATTGGAAATGGAGATAACATTCTATGTTATCTCCGTTTCCAATATTTCGAAATAAAACTGGCAATTTTACACACTTCATTTAGAAAAGCCATTCAAACATCTCTCTTGGCACGGAGCGAGTGGTCAGAGTAAAATGCAGATCGGCGTCACATTAAATGCAGTTCGATGTCAACCAAAACGCCGAGCAGCGTTTTGTGTGACACCAAGTCAGCGGCGCGGATGTCCGCGCGTCAGAAAATAGGAGCTTCGCACTTGGACTCTGCTGTGGGTCTGCTGTCCGCTGAGATCAAAGCTCAAAGAGTCCGCGCGGACCTCCGCGGAGTCTGCTCTGTGTACAGTCTGCTCGACTATGGGAGGGCCTTAACGCTAGCGCACCAAGCTAGCATATTTCCAGGAACAAAAGTATTCATCCTGAATGTTCTGATGCTTGAAATGTGTGGCAAACGAGCAAACATTGCTACAATGTAACATCTCCGGTCTCTCTTTCTTCATCTTTCTGTTCTGTTCTCCCAGCTGCTAACCGACTGTTATGCTACCTGGCTAGCTAGCTAGCTGTACCCAGCATGCCTTTCAGCGGTGTAACAGTTAATAGTGTGCCCTTTCAATACACTACACAGGGTAGTTGCCGGTAAAAACAAGGGAAAATATATTAGCATTTTTTTTTTTAATAATTTTACGACTATTTGAATATATGAAAATCAATGCCCAACCCTAGTTAAAAGAGGAGACAACAAACACAAAATGGAGGAGAGGGGGAGAGAGAAAGCTGGAAAGATAGAATGGAGAGGAGGAGGCAAGAAGAAGGAGAATAAAGGAAACCATTAAAGGAGGAGAGGAGAGGGAGAAGGAAAAAATAGAAGGCTAAACTGTACGGTTACATTACCTGGTTGTCTTCCAGGAGGACTAGACGAGAAGAAAGACCTTTTTGAAGAGAGGAGAGCATGAATAACACTAAAAAGAATAATCATCGTTCAACGCTGCTGGATGAGAACCATCTCTGAGAAAGTCTGCTTGTCAAGAATTAAGGAAAGCCGTGTAATTTTGTGATTGAAGACCCTGTGCTATAGAATTATAGAACCGGTTAATCTGATCCAGCCCTCTGATTGCTCAATAGCTTTATATTTATTCCATATACCATGGCATACTGGGGTCTGCCATTTTATTTTACTCAGCTGAAAATAACGTGAGGGAAATGGAAACATTGGCTCTACTGTAACAACCGAACAGCGGGCGGGGTTTTTCAACTTCTGCTGGGCGATCAGAATCCTGACCATTGGCTCAGGACTATGATCAACATCAACATGGTTTAAGGAATGTTGTAGGGATGGGCATGGGTTTT
Source organism: Notolepis coatsorum (assembly GCF_963971535.1). Classification (NCBI taxonomy): domain Eukaryota; kingdom Metazoa; phylum Chordata; class Actinopteri; order Aulopiformes; family Paralepididae; genus Notolepis; species Notolepis coatsorum. The sequence goes on along the minus strand of NC_140173.1, from coordinate 43,995,452 downwards.
CAAATATTCAAATAGTTGTTAAATTATTTAAAAAATTATAATAATCTAATAGTTTACGCAAAATATCATTTTGGCAAAAAAAGAAAAAAATTCCCCTTGTTTTACTGGCAACTACACTGTGTAGTGTATTGAGAGCGTGTAGCGGGGGGGGGGTGATTAGTATTTGAATAGTGCTGCCCAGTGACTATCGAATAGCAATTTTGTGAGCTTTGCCCATCCCTTCTGTCCTGTGAGCCTGGACACACAAACACGTGTCATCAGAAATAGCTGGTTAACGTGTCACCTTTCATCTTGGATAAATTCACTGAAAAGGATTTCTGCACACAACGACACACAACACACACAGACACACAGACACACACACACACACACACACACACACACACACACACACACACACACACACACACACACACACACACACACACACACACACACACACACACACACACACACACACACACATACACACACACACACACACACAGAGCATCATCCGTCATACATCTTGTCTGCTGTGATGGATGCAGTGATATCAGCTGGGATGGGACTTTGTTGCAAAAATAACATCTCATGGTTACCTTTGTTTATTTTTCTCATATTTCTATATTCAGAGTTAATTATATTGTTTACACTCACATTGTTATATTCAGATGAAATTGTATTGCCTATATTTACATCTTTCTAACATTACCCTGCCCATACCTGTACCTCCCCTCCCCCCTCCCCCATGCTGCTATGACACCCGCATTTCTCCAAGGGGATCAATAAAGGAATATTACCTTATCTTATCTTATATTATCTTATCTTATACATTAAAGACAAGGGGATTCTGATAATAAGTGGAAATCATTTAGTAACTGTTTTTTTTAAAGCGTCTGAGATGTGTGATATAATCTCCTGTTAGAGATTCCTTCCTAATCACCTCATTGGGTCTCGTTCACCAACAGACTTAAGACAAAATATCAGACAAAATGTTGTCCTAGCTCCACTTAAGACATTTGCAGGCCGATTTGGGGATTCACGAACGGTCCCTTCTGCTGGATTCGGTCCTAACTAAGAGCAGGATTTAGGAGCGCTGAAGAGCAGTCATAAGTTGGACAGACTGGTTCAAGTTTAAGTTCAAGTTTCTTTATTAGTTGTAATACAGAAGTACAGAATACTTTTATATAAAATGCTTCTTTCTGTTTTGCTCCAGAGATTGTGCTAGATAAAAATAGATCAGATTCAGATTCAGATTCAGATTTCTTTATTCACCATATTGTACAGGTACAAATGGAACGTGATTTGACGTTTCAGTGCATGATTGATTTTTTTCACAAATAGGAACAACATAATAATAATAATGATAAATAAATAAGTGCAAAACAGGACAGAACAGTGAGACAACAATAGGACAGTAAAGTGCAGTGGTAGGGGACATGGATACTGTGCAGCACAGTTCAAGTCCAGAGGTCCAGCCCTAGCAGCTCGCCATAGAGGGGGGGAGGGGGAGGCAGGGGGACAGACAATTTATTTACCAGGCGAGCTGCTGAGGGGAAGAAGCTGAGTCTATGGCGGGACTTTAATGTCTTGGGCAGCCGTAGCCGCCTGCAGTGGGGGAGCATAATGAAGAGGCTGTGACCCGGTGGGCGGGGTCTGCCATGATCTTCCTCGCCCTGGTGGAATGTAGGGACTCGAGGGAGGGAAGGGGGCAGCCGATCACCCTCTCCGCTGATCGTATCACCCGCTGCAGCTTGGCTTGTCCCTGACCGTGGCTGCAGGGAACCAGGTGATGATGGAGAGGGTGAGGATGGACTGGATGATGGCAGTTTAGAACTGGACCATCATAGTCCTCGGCAGCCTGAACTTCCTCAGCTGACGTAGGAAGAACATCCTCTAAGTATAAAATAAGTATAGTAAGTATAAAATAGAAGTCAAGTACGTAGACAAAAGTGTTCAATATATATATATATACAATGTACAATGCAGAGTAGAAAAGTAACTGAGTTACAATACAATATACTATATACTATACAGTGCAATGCAGAAATGGGATGAGGTACAATTTAGGTACAATTTGCAGTAAGGTGTAATGAGGTATGGGTTGTAGTGCAAATTCTTTGCCAATAAATATAAAGTGTGTTTAGGTGTTCTAAAGTGGGTAAAGTGGGTGCTGCAGTGAGTTGTTTGTTTAAAGTGGGTGTGTGCGTGTGGATGTGTGTGCTGTGAGTGCATTTGATGGTTGTTACATTGTTATTGTCATTTAGCATTCTGATGGCCTGAGGATAGAAGCTTCTTCTTAGTCTCTCTGTGCTTGCCATGAGACTCTGGTATCGCTTGCCTGACCGCAGCAGTTCAAAGAGGCAGTTGTTTGGGTGGCTGGAGTCTTTGATTATTCTCTTAGCCTTACCCATGCACCGCTTGTTGTAAATGTCTTGGAGAGTGGGAAGCCCCCCTCCAATTGTGTGTTCGGCTGAACGGGCCACTCTATGTAGTCTGCTACGGTCTTGTGCGGTGCTGTTCCCAAACCAGGAGGTGATATTGCCAGTCAGGATGCTCTCTATTGTGCATGAGTAGAAGTTCTTAACACTTTCCGTGCCACTCACGAGATAGCTCGTGTTTTTTATAGGTGGTTCTCGGATTTTTTTTATTTTTATTTTTTAGCGATCTGAAATCATATTGCATCACGCGAGCCTACCCGAGTATACACGAGCTCCGCCGGAGATTATATGTGGAAAAAAGCGCCCCCTATCGTCTTTCAGATGACATAAGGGATTTTGGAATGGACTCAATGAAAATGGATGGGGGAAAAAATCCGGTACTCCACATTTTCCAGTCCACTGATCCAGCCGGGGTTATCAGAGTTCATTCTGGATCCTCTGAGCCCCGCGGATCATGGAGTTCTACTGTATCGCGTTGGATCCATACACTTATCGATTTTTTCGAATGGTGATCAGGAATTGGAATATACCAGTTGGATACCATCTGATGTCAGGTAAGGACTCTATGTTATCAGTGTTAGGATAATCAGACAAATTTTGATGAAGTTATAGGCTGTTTTGTGAAATGGACTCTTTCGGTTTCACTGTAAAAGTCAGAGAGGAAATCAACGGGCGATTATCCGTGCGCGGCCCGAATGTGCTTGCGTGCACGTATAATATTGATCATCTAGCGTTTATTTGAAAACGATTCATAAAAAGGCCGACGAATATCAACGTTGTGGAATATTCCAGTAAAGGACGATTTTCATAGAATGCTCCAGAATGGGCTGTTTTTTATCTGAAAACGGGTGCTTTTCTAAATACTCTGAAACGGAAATGACGTGATAAAAAAACAATCTGCCTTGACAGCACTGACTGGAAAATAGTCTTTGATAATGCGATGGGCAGATTAGACACATAGCCATAATTTAAAACATAGATTAGGCGATATTAACGTTAACATTGGTGCCGATGGTGGCATTCAGCGGGTAAAAAGGAAAACCCGGCGTGGCGCTCAAAGTGTTAACACTTTAAGTGCCGAAAACGTGTTTAGGCGTCTTTCCTAGCCATGCTCAAGTTGCCTAGGACGCCGTAACTCGTCTTTGATATCAATATTTCAAAAATCTGTGATCGGAATCATATTTTCCCTCTGCAGCCTTCACACACAGTTCTGATCTCCTCACAATCCTCTAGCGGTTCAAGAGCGCCATCTGGTGGCCGATCGGCAGATTGCCCAAACAGGAAGTCATGTGGATGAAGTGGTGATCACCCATATTACTTCCGGGCACTCGCTATAGGTCCCGGGACTTGAGCTCGACACAATACATAGCGATCCGTTGCCAATAACTCGATAAACAACATGATTTAGACGTATATACTATTATACAACCTGGAAATAGATCCGGTATTTCGACATCCCATAATTGAAAACTGTCTTCTCCACGCTGATCGCCCAACGGCCCGAGGAGACTGGGGTGAGTTTTAGAGTTTATTATTACCGTGTTCGATACTAACTGCTATGATGAACATTTGACCCACATTAGATGAATGGTATAACGCTGCCCACGGAATTATAAACGCCCCCTCGCCCATCCGGTCAACATCAGATGACGTGTAGTAACTTCCAGAAGTACGTCCAGTTGGAATTTTTTATATCGCGCCGATTGCTATCAAACTGTATTTCATCATCAATATAATGCATTTGGGGCTATAAATCACGTTCTGGAGAAAGCTGCAGAAAGAGATGAAAACATACTTATACTTTAGACCATATTTTACTATGAATATGTGAATGAAAAAGTTTAACGTTGCTACACAATGAACAATACATATAGAACATTGAATGGGCCCTAATAATGGCAATCTAGCAATAGAATTTAAAAAGTTATAGCCCTGCAAAGAAGGGGAACTTCTCCATGTTAAATAGAGCTGGCAACGGATGGTATATCATGAATTTAACCTCCGGCAGTTAAAGTGTTAAGGGCTTTATTTGGGAGGAATCATGGTGATTGTCAACTCTACAGACATCCTTGGAATTAAATAATCATAATAATAATAAATATGACAATATTTGTATGATAAAAATTTTTGTTTTACATTTACAGTCATGCCTCAAGAGGCATCTTGATGTCCAAAAATTTATAAAAACACTACACCAACACTGCAAATGACAGTGGATAAATAAATAAGAACTAAAGCTAATCGCGTGGATATTCCATATTTATAACGCCTTGTTGCGCGCTCTTGGCCACCTGTTCAGCACACACTGTATGCTCTGCCCTATAGTAGTAAGTACAGTACATACAGTACACATCTTAGCATGACCTCTTAAGGTCGCGACAGAGTCGGGCGTACTGTGAGGGGACCGGCCTCTGTGCGGCATGTCCGCAATCGTTTGAGGTTTCAGTCAAGCGTACCACCGCTTACCAATTTCCTACATTTCTCATGCAAGTTTACTACATTTAATGCAGGTCGATGTCAACCAACACGCTGATCAGCCTTTTGTGTGACACTGGTGCGCGACACCTCTGTGGAGTCTGGTCCGCTCATGCCCGACTCTGTGGCGGCCTTAAGATGTCACGCTAAGACGTACTGTACTGTACTGTACTGTAGTAGAACTACAGTATACTATAGGGCAGCTGATCTCCTAATAAAACAAGTAATTAGAATAATATAAGCCTACGGTTCATTCATTACGCACGTAGACTATACAGTGTGTGTGTGCGGGGGTGTGTGTGTGTGTGTGTGTGTGTGTGTGTGTGTGTGTGTGTGTGTGTGTGTGTGTGTGTGTGTGTGTGTGTGTGTGTGTGTGTGTGTGTGTGTGTGTGTGTGCGTGCGTGCGTGCGTGCGTGCGTGCGTGCGTGCGTGCGTGTGTGTGCATACACCAGAGTACTCCTCTTCCCAGTCAACGGGTGGAGTACTTGGGCTTATTCTAAGCTCAAGGTCTATATGGGTATCCCACTCAGAGCGGCGGCGAGTGGGTGTTCTCGGCACGCTCGGGAGGTTCCGTCCTAGGACGGTTAAGGCACTGTCCGTGATGCGCCTGCTCGGTATGATGGCATCTGCTCATTCTGTGGTCCCTCTTGGCCTCCTCTTCATGAGGAGGATACAGAGGTGGTTTTCCAGTATGGAAATGGACCCGGTGAGAGACAAGTAGAAGCGGCTGAAGGTTCCCATGTCAGTACTAGGGGACCCCATGGGCAGCAGGCTGTCACACGTCACAGTCTTCACCGACGCCTCCCTCACGAGATGGAGGGGGGGACGTGTCGGGCCAACGCAGTAGGGGGCAGCTGGCAAGACCATGCTGCCCGGTCTGCACTACATTCAATGTGTTGGAATTGAAGGCAGTCCTTCTGGTCCTCAAACAGCTCGGCCACCTTGTGGTGGGCAAGCATGTTTTGATCAGGACGGTCAACACGACGTCAGCGTCGTATATAGACAGACAGGGAGGAGTACACTCCCCCTGTCTGCACCGGGCGGCGGTCGAGCTCTGGCTATGGGCGTTTCTCCATCTGCGCAGCCTGAGGGCTCTCCACATCCCCGGCAGGGTGAATGTGGGTGCAGATGTGATGTCGCGGGGCGGTCCTCACCCTGACGAGTGGGGATTACGTCCAGACATAGTCGGGCAGGTCTGGGACCGATTCCGTGGCCGTCCGGGATTCTGTACGCTTCCCCCCCCTTACACCTGATAGCTCAGCTGTTGGGGCGGGTACGTCGGGAGCGCGGGACTTGGTCCTGGTCGTGCCGGGCCGGGGCTCAGCTGTGTGGTCCCCGGCCCTGATTCAGCTCTGTGTGGCCCCGCGGGCCGTCTCTCAGGCACGCGGAACTCTGTTCTGCCTTCCTGTTCTGGGGCAGCCTCTAGGCTTGGCTGCTGACAGTGTGAATCTGGTGCGGATGCGTCTTGACTATTCTGTGGTTGACGCTATCCGGTACGCGCACGCTCCGTCCTCTGCCGCAGCTTACGCTGTTCAGTCACCCTCTCGTGGGATGTTCCTGCTTGGCGCTCGGCGTCTCAAGCCGGTGGAACGTTCTCTGTCTCCGAGTGGGACCTCCAACTGGTCCTCCGCCGGTTGTCTGAGGCCCCGTTTGACCCTCTTGAGCAGGCGTCGTTGGAGCAGCTGTCTTCAAGACTGCGTTCCTATTGGCCATCACCTCCGCTAAGCGTGTGGGTGTGCTGTGTGCTCTCTCGGTGCGGCCTGAGTGCTTGTCTATTTGTGCCAATAGCGGTGCAACTCTGAGGCCTAATCCAGTCTTCGTGCCAAAGAATATCCAGAGCTCTTTTCGCTCCAGGGATATTGTGATTCAGGCGTTTCATCCGCCTCCTCACGCTGATGAGTTAGAGGCGGGCCTTCACCTGTCGTGTCCCGTCCGGGCTTTGGGGGTTTACCTCAGTCAGACTCGGGACCTCAGGGCTACCGATCAGCTCTTTGTTTGTTACGGTGGCCCTCGCGCTGGTAATGCACTGTCCAAGCAGCGCCTGTCACATTGGTTGTGCGAGGGCATTGCCCTTTGCTACACGTTGGCTGGGCTGCCCCCCCCCCCTAGGGGTGTCAGGGCGCACTCCACTCGTGGTGTGGCGGCCTCTGCCGCCTTGTTAGGGGGGGCCTCGGTGGAGGACATCTGTGCTGTGGCCTCCTGGTCCTCCCCGGGTCCCTTCGTTAGGTTTTACCTCATGGACATGACTGGGGGTTCTGTCTCCCAGGCGCTTCTGAGGTCTGGGACCTCCCCTGCGTCCCGCCTGTCGGTGGGTTAGCAGGGGTGTGTGGGTGTGTGCCACGGGGTGATGTGTCACACGTGGTCCCGCTTTTGCTGTGCGTTTTTAGGGGTCTCTGGTTCCCTCTTTTTTCGCACTTTGGTGGAGTTGACTGCCGCCCCCTCTTCACTAGGAAGGGCGGGTGGACGGGACTCCCCTCCCCCCTGGTGGTAGGGCTTGCGGGTCCTCAGGGGGTACATTTGTCGGGCCACGCGTCTGCTCTGCCCCATATCTCAATATGGCGAAGAGCGAGACGCGATGCCAGTAATGCTATATAACGAAAGGTTATCCTATAACCTAGTTATATGAATACTGGCTGAGCGTCTCGCTCTTAGCGCCCTGAGGTCCCTTGGTTGGGTTTTCTATGATGGAAACTTTTTCCCGAGGAAGGGGGAGTGTGTGTCTTATAGGAGGACACTGGGGCGGGGCCTGGTCAGGTGCATGGGTGCATTGTTTTGTTAATGAAGCACAGTAGGTGCTGGAGATAAAAATATATCTCAATATGGCGAAGAGCGAGACGCTCAGCCAGTATTCATATAACTAGGTTATAGGATAACCTTTCGTTTTGTGTTACTGGTCTAGACAGTGTTTTCTATAGTGGGTTTTAAATTACTGGTCTAGACAGTGTTTTATATAGTGTGTTTTATGTTACTGGTCTAGACAGTGTTTTCTATAGTGTGTTTTATGTTACTGGTCTAGACAGTGTTTTCTATAGTGTCTTTTATGTTACTGGTCTAGATAGTGTTTTCTATAGTGTGTTTTATGTTACTGGTCTAGATAGTGTTTTCTATAGTGTGTTTTATGTTACTGGTCTAGACAGTGTTTTATATAGTGTGTTTTATGTTACTGGTCTAGACAGTGTTTTCTATAGTGTGTTTTATGTTACTGGTCTAGACAGTGTTTTCTATAGTGGGGTTTCGTGTTACTGGTCTAGCCAGTGTTATCTGTGTTTTGTGTTACTGGTCTAGCCAGTGTTTTATATAGTGGGTTTTATGTTACTGGTCTAGACAGTGTTTTCTATGGGTTTTATGTTACTGGTCTAGCCAGTGTTTTCTATGGGTTTTATGTTACTGGTCTAGACAGTGTTTGTTATGTGTTTTGTGTTACTGGTCTAGCCAGTGTTTTCTATAGTGGGTTTTATGTTACTGGTCTAGCCAGTGTTTTCTGTGTTTTGTGTTACTGGTCTAGCCAGTGTTTTATATAGTGGGTTTTATGTTACTGGTCTAGACAGTGTTTTCTATGGGTTTTATGTTACTGGTCTAGACAGTGTTTTTTATGTGTTTTGTGTTACTGGTCTAGCCAGTGTTTTCTATAGTGGGTTTTATGTTAGTGTTTTCTATGTGTTTTGTGTTACTGGTCTAGCCAGTGTTTTCTATAGTGTGTTTTATGTTACTGGTCTAGCCAGTGTTTTCTATAGTGGGTTTTATGTTACTGGTCTAGACAGTGTTTTCTATAGTGGGTTTTATGTTACTGGTCTAGACAGTGTTTTCTATAGTGTGTTTTATGTTACTGGTCTAGACAGTGTTTTCTATAGTGGGTTTTATGTTACTGGTCTAGACAGTGTTTTCTATAGTGGGTTTTATGTTACTGGTCTAGACAGTGTTTTCTATAGTGGGTTTTATGTTACTGGTCTAGACAGTGTTTTCTACAGTATAGTGTGTTTTTTGTTACTGGTCTAGACAGTGTTTTCTATAGTGGGTTTTAAATTACTGGTCTAGACAGTGTTTTATATAGTGTGTTTTATGTTACTGGTCTAGAAAGTGTTTTCTATAGTGTGTTTTATGTTACTGGTCTAGACAGTGTTTTCTATAGTGGGGTTTCGTGTTACTGGTCTAGACAGTGTTTTCTGTGTTTTGTGTTACTGGTCTAGCCAGTGTTTTCTGTGTTTTGTGTTACTGGTCTAGCCAGTGTTTTATATAGTGGGTTTTATGTTACTGGTCTAGACAGTGTTTTCTATGGGTTTTATGTTACTGGTCTAGCCAGTGTTTTCTATGGGTTTTATGTTACTGGTCTAGACAGTGTTTTTTATGTGTTTTGTGTTACTGGTCTAGCCAGTGTTTTCTATAGTGGGTTTTATGTTACTGGTCTAGCCAGTGTTTTCTGTGTTTTGTGTTACTGGTCTAGCCAGTGTTTTATATAGTGGGTTTTATGTTACTGGTCTAGACAGTGTTTTCTATGGGTTTTATGTTACTGGTCTAGACAGTGTTTTTTATGTGTTTTGTGTTACTGGTCTAGCCAGTGTTTTCTATAGTGGGGTTTATGTTAGTGTTTTCTATGTGTTTTGTGTTACTGGTCTAGCCAGTGTTTTCTATAGTGTGTTTTATGTTACTGGTCTAGCCAGTGTTTTCTATAGTGGGTTTTATGTTACTGGTCTAGACAGTGTTTTCTATAGTGGGTTTTATGTTACTGGTCTAGACAGTGTTTTCTATAGTGTGTTTTATGTTACTGGTCTAGACAGTGTTTTCTATAGTGGGTTTTATGTTACTGGTCTAGACAGTGTTTTCTATAGTGGGTTTTATGTTACTGGTCTAGACAGTGTTTTCTATAGTGGGTTTTATGTTACTGGTCTAGACAGTGTTTTCTATAGTGGGTTTTATGTTACTGGTCTAGACAGTGTTTTCTACAGTATAGTGTGTTTTTTGTTACTGGTCTAGACAGTGTTCTGTATCGTTAGTGGCTTAGCTTGGCATCGCTACTGCACTATCTCGCGTACGTGCACGCGTACTGAATAAACCACAAATGTACCTCTAATACCAGTATTAGTCTGACCACACCCCTCATCAGCTTACCTTCATAAGCAGGTGTGTGGTCACCTGCTCTCCTCCTTCTCGCTTTCACCACAAGGAAGAGGTGCCTCGGTAGATCCCCACACTTGACACCATGATGGAAGAAATTGGATTAGGAACAGCTTGGGAAACAAGGATACGTTGACATCATATCTTTATTTTCTCTCTCACTTTTTTCGAGAAAATACGGCGATATTGTCTTCGTACTGGAGTGTCTAGAAGATGATGATCATTCTACAAACCCTCCACCGGTTTTCGTATTGGGAGCACGCCGCTGCATGCTTCTCAACTGCAGTTCCTTGCTGTGTTTGTTGGGGTGAAACCTGTCAGGCCACAGCTGAACTGTCGGACATGCCGCTGTTGTGAGGAGCGGTGCGTTCCAGGTTGGGTGAGTAGTGTTTGCTGGCGGGCTCCACTTGTCTGTTAGTGCTATGGGGGCTACTTGACAAAGTTTATGGAAACCGGCCCCAGGCTAGGGTCCTTTGTTTAGCCGTCTAGGCGACAGAAGGCCTTGGTCTGGCGACCATTATAGTTTTAACTAGTGGGCCGCGACCATTGACACTGGTGATCCCTGTGTGTTCTGGACGAGTGGATTCTCTCTGTCACCGTGTTAAGACCCCATCTTTCATATCCAAATGAGAGTATTCCTTCACGAGGGGATATGTGCATGTAATGTGCGATAGCGGCAGATTCATGTTCAAAGTCAGCTATACAGGCCAGTTGGTACTGTGCTGATTCCGCCGGACGTGGTAATGTCACCGTTGTGAAGCGGTGTTGACGTCTTGTTTTCTCTTTTCTCTTAAAAAGTGAGGAGGGTTCAGAACGGCGGCCTGTCTGGGTGAGTGTTATGTCATTGTTTACATGTTCATAGCTTACGGTTAGCCGGTCGGTGGCCTGGCGCGGGGTAGCTTGGCTTCTCGCGCGCCGCCGGGAGCTCGCTCCTGATCGCGTGCGTCGTAGATCGGCGTCTCGCGAGCGGAAGCAATAGCACCCGAACGGTTGGAGCAGCCGTTAGCTTGATGCTATTCTGTTGAACGTGCTTTGATTTTAACATGTTTTACACTCTTGACCACGACGTCATCCTTGACAGGGGATGTTCGTCGACCCTGCCTGAGCCTAGACGGGGATTGCGTCAACAAAGAGGACTGTAGCGACTGGTGGAGCGGCGACGCTGCCCGGATCGAACAACACAGGACGGCTGTGTTCTACGGTGTCTTGTGAGTGACTGCACTTCGCTGATCTGCGTTCCGGGTAGGTACGGGGTTGGCCAGACCTCATAACACGTCTTCTGGTTTTACCTTGCTAAATGTATTGTGAATAACGGTGTTTTTTCCCAAAACGTGTGTTGTTGCAATACATTTGGGATACGTTGCGGGTTGTGTGTGAGCTGTTTTTGTCACTGGCAGTTAGCTTCTCCGTGCAGATCGTGATGTATTGATCTGGTTGTTGTGTGAGAAACATCATGGTGTTTATGTGTACCGTGTACTCACTACTAAGGCAACTAACCTATGAAGCTATGCTTGGTGACGAGTGAGTAAAAGAATGTTCTTTCTCAGACTGTAATGACAATGAACAGTGAGTTCACACATTAACAGGTTTTCCTGTTTTAACTGGCCGTATTGAGGGTAAAATAGGAGGATTGTGTTTCCCCCCCCGGTTCCCTGGGGACTTTATCACCTCCTATCAGACATGTTGTGCATTAATTGTGTCTTTTGTGTGGTAGGGATACGATGTAACTCTCAGCTTGATTGCTGAGGTTGTGCTAAATCTGCTGGAGAAACTTATTTCCTAAAGGGAAATTGGTTTGGTTGCTGTCATGTGTGCTTAGCAAGGCCTGTGGTCGATACTAATCAAGAATGATGTATTCTCTCATTGTGAAAAAAACGGCGTTCCTCTGTTGAGTGTTTTTGCCATTTTTTGTAGGTGATGATGGGTTGTGTGTGTCATGTGACCTACAACTGGGTTGTACTGGCCACAGAAGCACATGTGTATGTTGGACCGGGGTTCTTAGAGCCCTCTCTATTCTGTGTTTTTCCTTAGTAAAAATCAGATAGCAGGTTAGCTCGTGCGCTGTGTGGAGCTGTGAAACGCTTCATAGAGCTGACTATGACTGTGTCATATTCTCTTTTTGTCGTTACGTCGTATCATGGGTGTGGGGTCGTAAAGGGGTGAACTGGTAACCTTTCCTCTCCCCATTGTTCTGTCGGTCAGGGGTACACCCCCTGTCCTTCAAGGTTCCCGTCACGTGGCGGTTCGGCACGTTACGGGGGGGGGGGGGGGGGGGGGGGGAGGGAGTTCCTGGTCCCACGGCCTGGTATATTGGGCGTGTGCACCGCAGGAATTCCCCCGCCATAGAGTACGTCACCGTGCGCGTCTCTGTTGGTAGGACTTCCGTGTGCTGTTCAGGTCCATGTGATGGATCTGTTTTCAGGGGGGGTGGTCAGGGCTCCTCCTCACCAAGCGCCTACTCAGGCCTTCTGTGAGTTCGGACTCCTTCTTCCATGTGAGGAAGCCTCCATCAGAGTACAGAGCCTTCCTCCTCAGATTGTCAAAGTGAGTGGACCCTCTAGAAGGGTCCTTTTCTATTGTATGTATATTCGATTCAATTCGTTTATTGAGTGTGTATGGGTTCGGTGCCTCTTCCCCGGAGGCCCTAAAACCAGTTTTTTACATGGCTCAAGGTGCAATATATTCTTTTCAATCTGTACAGCTCGCGTGGGAAGTCTCTCTGGGGATCCCCGTCTCTTTCCTATGGGAGGGTGGTGGGATGTAAAAATGTGAAAAATTTTTACCCCGGCTGTGTAGACTGGGATACATACTGTTGATGCTTCCTTCTTTCTATTCCAGAAGTGTTGGAGTTAGGGAGTGTCACACCCCTCTTGTCGTTCCCCTGGGCGCCTTGGGGATTCAATGACAGGTCTAAATAGCCTGTTCATTGATGGGGGTGTGTCCCGACGCACGTATAGTGCTAGCTCGCTGTAAACAGGCGATTGACTGGCACGCCTTAGTTGCTTGTGGTTGAAACAGCGTTTTTATAAAGCAACTGAGATGGGGGTTTTTCCTCTTCCGGCGACCACATCCCATGACCTGGGTGGGTTGTCGACGGATTCTCGTTCATGTCTGGGGGATGATGACGGGATGGATCTGAACATATGTAGTGGGGTCTCACGCCCTTGGGGTGGGCCACCAGGCGCGGTTCGTCCGAACGTCTGGGTGGCGCCTTCTTTTCATGTTAAGATCAACACGCATATCTGCCCTTCTCCTGGAGTAGGCATGTCGGCGTGGTTAGGGCACGGGACTGGTTCTGGTCACGCTGGTCCAGATCAGTTGAACCCGTTGTCCGCCGGGGATGCAGATCTGCTGTTCTGGTACCCTGAGGGACTTGGGCTTTTTTCAGGGGGAAAAATGCCAGGTCGGTCTGGGTGTCACAGGGTTAAGCGCTATGGAGACCCTGGTTGGGTATGTTTTTACTCAGCACTGTCGTCATGGCTTACAGCCATGCCATTCTGTACGCGCTCGATCTCGTCGGATCTCGGCCGCTACACAGGTTGGTCCTGGTTAGTACTTGGTTGGGAGACCGCCGGGGAATACCAGGTACGGTGTGCTTAGGGGCTGGTTCTCCATTATTTTTCGCTCCTCTCTCACGCATGGCGAAGAGGGGCCTGTGGGGGTGGTTTTTTGACCTCCTCTGGTGACCCTGTGCTTCCCGTACCGCCAGGCCCGGTCCGAAGTGATGTTTGCGACCCGTAGGCCTGGGTTAACCCTTTTTGGAAACTGAAACACTTGTACTGCGGTATAGCCGGTGTATACCCGCAGGTGTGTTTTGGAGTTTTTTCTTGAGGGGTTATAGGAACAACCACCGCATTGGGTAACACCGAGGTGGTTGATTCCCTGGTGTGTTGGAGCAGTGTCAACTCCCGGGTTCACCGTTTGAGGGTGCCCCTGCACGTTCATGACGTCTGCCAATCGTGTCAGCCTTCTCTGCCTCGACCCCTCTGGGTGGGGGTTGTTAAATGGAGGCTTGGTCATGCAACACCGCCAGCTTACGCTCCTTCCGCCGGGGCGGCTGTGTTCAGCTGTCCCCTCTGGCGCCTGTCTCGTCCGCAGTCTCCAGGCTGGGGTTAACAGCCTGTTGCCTGGTTTTTCCCCGGTGCGCTGCCTGCTTCCGTTGGTTAACCTTTTTGTGTGCTTACGGCCATGCTGACTGCCTATTCTGCAGGGTCAGTGTGCCAGGCGGTGTGCTATTGGGGGGACGGGGCCCGCTCGGCTTACGGCCATACCGACCTGAACACGCCCGATCTCGTCCGATCTCGGAAGCTGGGCAGGTTCTGGCCTGGTTGGTTCCGCCTGGGAATACCAGGTGCAGTAACTGAGGGGCCTTTGTCCGAATACGCTGGCGATGTGGGGGGCGGGGCACTACGTGCCCGCCTGGTGGGGTCTTGATGCTGGCATCATGGACTTCTCCGGGCCCCCATTCTAGGGAGTCCAGTCCTTTTGGTGGGTCTGGGTCTTCCTTCGTGCTCCGCTGCTACGGCCTTGCCACGGGGTTGGGTTTGCCCTTGACCCCGTGATTCTGGGGGCAGTAACGAGGTTGTTCCTCCGTTCGTTCCCGGGTGGCATGCGGGTTGTGCGTGTGTGTAGTCGTGGGGTCGAGCCACGGTCTGCTCACCCTGTGCGTTGAGTTGCTTGAGTGCCTCTTCGCACGGTCGGGTCCGTCGCCCTCCCGTGACGTCCCTAATAGGGGGGCTACCCTCCATTAGGGGGGGTCGGGGGGGCTCGGCCCTCCCTGTTCTGATGGTTTTGGGGGGCTGTCAGCGGGGTGTATTTGTCAGCCAAGTGGCTCCGCTTGGCCTCCCTTGTGCAGTAGCGATGCCAAGCTAAGCCACTAACGATACAGAACGTTAGGTTATGACTATAACCAAGTTCTGTTAGTTAGGGGCGATGCTTGGCATCGGACGGCCGCTGCAGCCCTTGTCCTCACCTTGTGGTGAAAGCTTGGGAAGGAGGAGAGCAGGTGACCACACACCTGCTTATGAAGGTAAGCTGATGAGGGGTGTGGTCAGACTAATACTGGTATTAGAGGTACATTTGTGGTTTATTCAGTACGCGTGCACGTACGCGAGATAGTGCAGTAGCGATGCCAAGCATCGCCCCTAACTAACAGAACTTGGTTATAGTCATAACCTAACGTTTTCTATAGTGTGTTTCTGTCTCTGTCCATGGTGCTAATACCAGGCTGCACTCACTAAGCCCATCAATACTGCACTACTAGCTAAAGCGTTTCTTCATCACCATCAATGATGCAGGTCAGGTCTTCTGTGTGTCAGTCAAAGCCAAGGCAGCGGTGGATTTGCTATGATTTCCTCTGGATATATTGAGGAAAGCACAACCAGGCTTAGCCATTTTAAACTTTTCAATCCTCAAATGAAAATTGAGAAAATAATAGATTTTTTTTTAGGCCAGACCTATTGTCTCATTCCCGAAAATGTTTCAAATATATATTCTGGAAGACTTATCTTGGAACCACTGAGACATAATCAATGACAAGTTCACTCTGAGTGCTGAACGTGCTGGTAATACAGTATGTCTTAAGTGGCTGAAAAGGTCGCACAAATTATATGATCTGATATCTGCTTGGAGAATGGCATTCTGTCTTAAACTCGAAAGCGCATTCCCGTTCAGGTAATTTGCATACAAAACAACGCCTCCAGAGCTCCTTATAAGGCAACTATAGTGACGCAGCTGTGTGCAAATGGAATGGCGGAAGTGCTTTGCGAGTCTTGCGAGCCGCGTGATTACGAAACCTAGCGTCAGTCAGTGCCAATCAGAGAGCGTCTCCGAGAAATGCGGCTAGGTTTCATAATCACGCTTGCGCGCCATCAAAACTAGATTAGATTAATGTATTGGCATCATATACAGCTCGCGGTACACCTGCCGCAGCGCGCACACACACACACGCGCGCGCGCAGTACTGTATATGAATGAATGAATGAAATATAATATATATAGCCTACGGCGTGCGTACTGAATGAACGCAGTATGGCTTATTATTCCATAATTAAGCCTATAGGCTACTGTTCATTCGTAGGCGCACACAAGACTTGTTATGGAATATTAATGCAGTCTATTTCCACCGATTAGCTTTAGTTCTTATTTATTTATCCACTGTCATTTCAGTGTTGGTGTATAGGCTATATAGTGTATTTCAATATAAGTTTAATTGATTAATGATATATTCGAAGGAATGCAGGTTTATAGCTATATCAACCCCCTCCAATGTACAGTAAATGACCAAGTATGGTTTTGTCAATATTCCAATGTACAGTTTTGCTTGTACAGTGTAAGTCTATCCCCCACCCACCCCTCCTACCCAACCTCCTCCAACAGTTTCTACGTCAAATGTACTCTCTTTTCTGGACTCTTTTTGTATCACAAACAGTACTGTATTTGCAAATCTGGTATGTCATAAATGTATAGATGTAGCAGTACTGTCTATCTGTGTCGTGTGTGTCATATATGTTATGATGAATTGAAAATGGGGGACCCTGATGTAAACAAGACGACATGTTTTCTCTGGTCTGCATCCCCTTATGTAATTGAGCTGTACTGTACTGTACCCATTCTGCAATCTGTTAATAAAGTTTTCAATCAATCAATCAATCAATCAATCAAACAAAGGTCTGTCCCATTGTATACCAATCAATGGGATACATTGCATGTTGACCTGCATTCTTTCAAATGTATATAATTAATCATTAAAACAGATAACAAATAAGAAATACAAACTCCACAGAAGGCATTAAATAATTATTATTTTCAATCATTTCACAATAATTGCATAATTGTGTTTGAATATCTGAGTAATTAAAGTAATTATACATTTGTCCAAAATAGCTGGTTCAGATATGGTTAAGCAGCTGCCCTGTGATCAGATGAATCCATATTATTTATTTTTCCGACATCAAATGCGTAATTTCTTATCGTACAAATATTGTCATATTTATTTTAATTATGATTAAGTAATTAATTCCAAGGAGGCCTGTAGCGTTGATGTGAAGGAATCACTATGAGAACACAGTCTGTCAAGTTATAATGAAATTTTAAATTAGTCAATCAATCATGAGATTTGATTGTGGCTGAGAGCAGATTTAAGAGTGCTCCTCAGCACTCTTAAATCTGCTCTCAGCCACGATCAAATCTGATCTCAGGAACATTTGGGGACTCCCACTCCCAGCCCTAATATGTCTTAAATGGGCCAAAATCTGGCTAAGACGAAATGTTTTGTCGTAACTTCGTTCGGGAATGAGACCCAATTGTCTCTCTGCCTGCAGAGCCACTGGGCTGTCTGGCCATGAGAAGAGAAAACACTTAGATATATCATACATATTACAAACATTTGGTCTCAAGCAGTGTGCGATCCATACCAATATTTTCGGGGGAGCTCCCGGGTGTGGGGGGGGGGGACAAAAAAAATTTAAATAGGGGTCAGAACGCTTTTTCCTGGGTCTCGCGACTGCCGCAAAAACGCGAGGCGCGGCGCTGGGAAAAGGAACGCGCCGGCAGCGTCTGTGGCATAGCATTTAGAAATGAATGACAGACAGGAGCTGACAACTCATAAAACGTCCCCGGTCGACACGGGCCCTATTAGGCTATAGGTATGAACAGAGTCATAGAATATGACTCTGGGTATGAGTAACGTTACAGAACCACACATAGTCCACACCACACAGGTCTGCAGGCATGATGGAGACGCACATATTAAAATACTCATGCTCAGATTAACCCCTCTGATCCAACACTAAAATCCACACACAACAGTCCTATTTACACATAAACACACGGATGAACCAATACCGAACAACAAGTCCACGGCCAAACACATCGAGTCTAATATTATTATAGTAGTAGGCAAATGCAACATTATCGCCACCGACCTGATGGTGAAGATTTGCCCAATTCTCAAAATCTGCATGTGACAGAAGTAGTCCCCGCAGCAGGCTGCTTCGCCTTCTTTGTAAAAGAAGGCTTACTTCTTTGATATTTCATTTAAAGGGGAACTATCTTATAAATGGCCTTTTTGAGTGTTTAGCATTGTTTCCTAGCTATGTGAACTTATATTAATATGATCTATGTCTCTAATTCTCATATTGGTGCATTCTTCCAATTCTCCTCTCACAATATTCACCCTCACTGAACTGAGTCGTTTGAAAATGTGCCTATATGTGATGTCAGAGAGACACCGCTGCATGTTAATGTGGCTCCTCAGGCACCAGCACCTGCACCCCAGTCCACATCAGCTCAAAACGGCTCGAGATCTTGAGGTAGAAAAATGCTGTTTTTGAGGACTTGATTAGAAATACAAAACAATGAATAAAAAATATATATATATTACAGAGGTGTTCCATAGACTCACAGGAATTGTGTAAAAGTGCCCAAATAGTGAAAGAAATAGTAAAATAGTTCCCCTTTAACTAAGTTTCGACATTACGCTTGTTTGATGAAGTTTGATTTGTGCCTGCAGGCTGCAGCGCCGCCACGCTCCGAATGGTAAACGCAAGAATAGCATGTTGCCATCTATTACGAGTAGGGTAAATCTGCAGTGCCGATATAGGGTATATCTGCAGTGCATATTTATGCTTTTGTCTATTACAGTGAATTAGTGCGCAAATCATTAATGATACATCAAAATAGCATAATTTTATCATTATACACGATGATGATACAGATAATTACAGAAAAATGAGAAATGCATGGCAAAAATAGCATTTATTTTCAGTAATTTAGAGACCCCCAGGGGAGCTTTAGAGACCCCCAGGGGAGCTGATGTCTGATCTAGGGGAGCTATAGCTCACCCAGCTCCCCCCGTGGATCGCACCCTGGTCTCAACTCACCACAGGGCACATATCGTTATTTTCTAGGCCTGTCCCCGACTAAGGATTTGTATAGTCGACTTTGATTGGCCAACATTTGCCGATAGTCGACTGGTAGTCGACTACCCCCTGAATGCAAAAAAATAAAAATAAAATATATATACAGTATATATATATATATTTTTTTTAATCATTCCATTTACATTACATTTACATTTAGTCATTTAGCTGACGCTTTTATCCAAAGCAATTTACAAGTTCTGTACGACAGGTCATCAGGAAGGGTACAACTCTATCAGCTGAGTAACAATGTTCATCAAAGTGTTGCGTGTTACAGTGTAGGTTAGTTTATTAGGACATGTGCATGACAGTAAGGTTAGTTAGGGTTAGATTATTATTATTTTTTTTTATTATTTCAGATAATGGTTGAAGAAGTGCGTCTTTAGTCGACGGCGAAAGATTGGACGGGATTCGGCTGTCCTAACTGGGGTGGGTAGTTCATTCCACCATTGTGGGGCAAGGACTGAGAATAGGCGGCTTCTCTTTGATGACCCTCCCGGAGCTTGGATATAGGAGTAGGTCTGAGGCGGCCAGAAGATTCAGAGCGTAGGGGTCTTGAGGGTGTGTAGTTAGAGACCATTAACCGGAGGTAGGCGGGAGCGGTTCCCTTTGCTGCACGGTATGCTAGGTCGAGGGCCTTGAAGCGGATACGTGCAGCAATGGGGAGCCAGTGCAGGTCCCTAAGAAGTGGGGTAACATGGGCCGACTTCGGTAGGTTTGAGATCAGGCGGGCCGCTGCGTTTTGAATGAGTTGAAGAGGCTTGGTGGCAGTGGCCGGGAGGCCAGCTAGCAGTGCGGGCTGTGGGGGGTGCTTAATGTCTGAAGGAGTCGACTGAAGGCTTCTTGTCCTCTGCGAAAGCATGCAATTGGTCCACTGATGGATACATCTTGATATTTGTCTAGTGCAGTGGTCACCAACCACGTTGATCGCGATCGACTGGTCGATCTTTGAGACTTTCCCTGTAGATCTTTCCCTGATTTTTTTTTTTTTTTTTTTTTTTGGTTTCCCTGAGAGTCCACATTACAGTTCTACTTTTGTTTTGATGTGAAAAGTGATGCTGCATAAGATGACTGCACTTAGCACTGACTGAGAAAGTACATATTACAGTTCTACTTTGACAAACATATTTACAATTAGCATTTTATAATGTTAATAATATGAGAGTCCACATTACAGTTCTACCTTTGTTTTGATGTGAAAAGTGATGCTGCATAAGATGACTGCACTTAGGACTGACTGAGAAAGTACACATTACAGTTCTACTTTATAAAATGCTAATTGTAAATATGTTTGTCAATGTTAATAATATGAGAGTCCACATTACAGTTCTACGTTTGTTTTGATGTGAAAAGTGATGCTGCATAAGATGACTGCACTTAGCACTGACTGAGAAAGTACATATTACAGTTCTACTTTATAAAATGCTAATTGTAAATATGTTTGGCAATGTTAATAATATGAGAAAGTCCACATTACAGTTCTACTTTTGTTTTGATGTGAAAAGTGATGCTGCATAAGATGACTGCACTTAGCACTGACTGAGAAAGTACATATTACAATTATACTTTGACGTTTTAATGTTGGACCAAAGCATTGCATGTAATTAGAATACAGGCAAATAAAAGTAATTTAGTTTAAAGTACAATCTTGGCTGTCTTTTTCTCTCAACGCTTCAATAGGTAGATCTTGCCTTCACCACAAAAAAAAAGTGATCTTGGGCTTAAAAAGGTTGGTGACCAATGGTCTAGTCAAGTGTGTTCATTAGACAGGTGAAATCCTCTTTCAGAATGCGGGCCATTAGCGTTAGCCACACTTCTAGACCTATTTGCTTTTGGAAAGAATGATGAAAATATATATATATATAAATGTTATTTTAGATTTTCGACTTTGTTGCATTCGACTAAGAGGTTGGCAGTCGACTATGGTTCCTTTCGATCGATTAGTCAACTATTCGACTAGTCGAGGTCAGCCCTACTATTTTCCAAACGTAATTAGTAATTCACTCATCGACTTAATAACTAAAGCAAGGATGGTCAACGCACGGCACACACACACTATATTAATATTTCCTCATTTACATCCACATTCAGACAAGTAATGTAGTCGTAACCAGAGGATCTCAGTGATTAAAGTCTATCTTTGCTAAATACTGTGTACACAAACTCACATGCACGCACACACAAACACACACCAGTGGAGGTTTCTCTATGACAACACGTGAAACACAAATTCACTCATAATTCATAATTATTATTAATTTACATATATACATTTATTTTATTTATATATAAAAAATATATTTTTTTAATTATTATTATTTTATATTTATTAGAAACGTTTTCCTCTGTAAAAATTCCAGTGAATTTTTTTTTCTTCAAAAATGGCCAAAATGTACAGCTCTGAGCAGGCCTGCACTGCAGTAATGACTGCAGTAATTATTCGTGAAGAAAACTTCACAGGTGTGACCCAATGTTATATAAATAATAAATAACAGCCAATCGAAATAGGCTATTAACTTCGTCTAAGCACGGTCTGTGCAGTTAAACTCTTGCCATTGAATGGAGGTTTGAATGATTGACAGCCCTTGACATCCAATACACGGAGGTTGAATATGATTGGCAGCCTTGCAAATCCAATCAGAGATTGCTGCATTGCAAAGTCAAAACGGGTCCATCTGCAGGTTAGGTTTAGCTCTGGCCAATCTCAAGTTTCTCAAGTTTCTTTATTAGTTGTCATACAGAAGTACAGAATACTTTTATACAAAATGTAACAGAAAGAAGCATTTTGTATAAAAGTATTCTGTACTTCTGTATGACAACTAATAAAGAAACTTGAGAAACTTGAGATTGGCCAGAGCTAAACCTAACCTCCGACCCTGCAGATGGACCCATTTTGACTGTTTGAAAGAGCAAGGTAGTAGTTTAGTTGTTGTTTAGTAGAAGTAAGCTGTACAGCTATAACAACTCAAGTCAGGCTAAATTAAACTTTGCGCAAACATTAGGACCGAAGTATAAACCAGCAACTGAGCAACATGAAGAAGTGGACTTATGCATCTGGATCAGAAAAAACGTTGTGGATGAAAAAGTAAGTAGGCTACAGTGTTTGTAAAAGCTTGTATGCTAACAGTAGCTAGCCAGCTTAGCCTACATCACAATGATAATCAACAAGCTAACTTACTGTACACACTGTAGGGCTGGGCAATTAATCAAAACAGAATCGCGATATCGATTCATAGACCTATGCAATCTCATTTATAAGTTATGACTATTTTTTTTTATTACATTTTTTTTTTTTTTTACTTTTTAAATTATTTTATCTGGGTTGAACATGATTTGTGGAACTCCCTCTGGTGTTGTGGTCGTGGTATTCACTGACCTTTGGGAAGTATTTCGACATGCACATGGGTATCTTAGTGGTGTAGTGTATCTTGTAGACCAGGCCCATTGCAAGTTGCTGTACTCTGTCGTCTACTCTAAGCCATCCTAGGTTGTCAAAGTGGGCAGGGGTGAGGTGGGTTTTAGGAGTAAGGTCAAGCAGTAGTCTGACCAGTTTGTTTTGTGATGTTTGTAATCTTGTTTTTAGTGCCTTTGAGGTGCTTTGGTACCATGAGGTGCAAGCATAGTCGTAGTACCCTTGAATGAGTGCTCCTGTTAGAGTCTTCAAGGTATTCTTGTTTACCAGAGAGGAGATCCGGTACAGGAATCTAGTTTGTTGGTTGACTTAGTTTTATTACATTGGATCCCATTTTGTCACAGGAATGATTAGCCTCTATAGGATGGAACCCAGGTAGGGAATTTCATCTTTCCTTTTAAGATAAGATAAGATATTCCTTTATTGATCCCCTTGGGGAAATTCAGGCATCATAGCAGCATGGGGGAAGGGGGGGGGGGGTACAGGTAGTGAAAACAACACAAGCAGTGTAAACAAATAGGTCAATATAATTTACTATCTAACTAACTGAAATATATTTTCACAGTGTCACATAAGGTGCAGTATGCATAAGGTAGTGTTATAATTTACTATCTAACTAACTGAAATATACATTATTCATTATTCACAGTATCACAGTATCCACATAAGGTGCAGTATGCATAAGGTAGTGTTATTGTCCTACTTGGGTTCCTATTAGTTCTAGGTCGATGTCTGGCAGCAGTTGCTGCCCACTGTTGTGGAGCCTGATGGCCACTGGTATGAAGGACTGTCCGAGGCGGTTAGTTGAGTGTCGGGGGGGTATGAGTCTGTGGCTTCCTTGTCACCTTCACCTAATATGTTTTGATCTGGTCAGGTGCGCTGTCACCTAAAAATTTTTGATCTGATCAGGTGCGCTGTCACCTAATATGTTTTGATCTGGTCAGGTGCGCTGTCACCTAATATGATTTCATCTGGTCAGGTGTGCTGTCACCTAATATGATTTCATCTGGTCAGGTGCGCTGTCACCTAATATGATTTCATCTGGTCAGGTGCGCTGTCACCTAATATGATTTCATCTGGTCAGGTGCGCTGTCACCTAATGTTAATATGTTTTCATCTGTGTCCACTGACCACTGACACACAGTGGGGGATGTTTTAAAAATATAATTTAATATATAATATAATATAATAATTTGTGCTTCACCTAAAAATTTGGTCAGCAGCCTCCACTGACACACACCCACATCATCACTGGTGGAGGCCTGTAGGTTGTAGCTGTAATGATGAGGAGCTAATAAGAGAGTGAGAAAGAGAGAAAGAGAGAATTGGATCCCTTTCACTTAGGGGTGTAACGATGCATCGATTAATCGAAATGCATTGATTCTAATGTGACGATTCAACTGCATCGATTTGAACATGTTAGAATAAAAAATATATATATTTCTTTTTAATTGTTTTTATTGACCTATAGTCCATTCATGCTGAGTGAATCAGTTCCCCCAGCCACATTTGTGTATTCAACATTTTTGGGGGAATGAACTGATAGAAAATGTATAGAAAATTAATCGAAAATTAATCGAATCGAATCGTGGTCAAATGAAGAGATTTCATGATGCATTGAATCGTTACCTGAATAATCGTAATCTAAATGAATCACTGTGAGGTTGCATCGTTACACCCCACTCTATCTTAATCACTCTCTTTATCATTATCTCCCTTTTCTTTTTTTATCTCTTTCTTTCTTTCTTTCTTTCTCTCTCTCTCTCTCTCTCTCTCTCTCTCTCTCTCTCTCTCTCTCTCTCTCTCTCTCTCTCTCTCTCTCTCTCTCTCTCTCTCTCTCTCTCTTGCTCTCGCTCTCGCTCTCTCTCTCTCTCTCTCTATATCTCTCTCTCTATATATATCTCTCTCTATATCTCTATCTCTCTCTCTCTTAACCATTGTAGTGATAACATATATTCTCCACCAGCCCCATCAGCTCCATCAGGTAGAGGTTCCTCCCTAGCTGCTCCTTGCACGGTTGCCTCCGCTGGCGTCTGCTGAGGTGCTCAGGGAAACCGGTCTCGTACAGATGCAAATAGCATTGCTGTCAAGCGTCAGATCAACAGCAAA
Organism: Notolepis coatsorum; assembly: GCF_963971535.1. NCBI lineage: Eukaryota > Metazoa > Chordata > Actinopteri > Aulopiformes > Paralepididae > Notolepis > Notolepis coatsorum. The sequence continues at coordinate 43,971,000 of NC_140173.1, read as the reverse complement.
CACCGATTTGACTGGGAGGACTGGGAGGAAGGGGGGGGGGGGGGGTTACAGTGGCTCAGGAGGTAGAGTGGACGGTAATCGGAATTCCCAGTTCAACTTAATTCTATCGCTTTCTCAATTCACCCCTGTATTATCCTTCGCCTCTCCTCTCCCTCCTTCACAATCTACTCCTCTCCTCCTTCTCTCCTCCTCTTCCTCTGTTCTCTAACTGCTCCTCTCCTCCTTTCATATGTTTCTCTGTTTCTCCTCTGAGTAATATACAATACCTCTCTATCTGGCCGCACCCCCCGCCCCCCCCCCCCCCCCCCCTCCTATCCTCTGCTCTGTGTTATATATGGTTCATTTTCAAGGACGGGCAAACACAATGAAGTATCGCATGCATTTTCCCTCAGCGTTTTATCAGTACTTTTTTGCTTATGTTGGCTAATTTAACCACCTGTCCTGGGAACAGACCGAGGATAGTTTGCTCGGGGGCATTTTTTGCTGATGTTGAATGTGGGCATTGAACCAGCAGGCCTTGGGTTTCTAGGCAGACTACCTCACTAATGATGAGTCATAGGAAACTCAAATCCCAGTACTGCTCTACAGGCTGACCTTGGATCAGAACACTGAAGGGAATCACCCATACAACCTTTCTATTGCCTGTAGGACCCTAATACTGTAACCAAGTGGATTTGAACCTGGGACCATAGGATCCACAGACGGCCGCACTAACCAGCTGATCTAACGGGTCAAACTCGTTAGCAGGTGCTGGTTGACTGCAACCGACTCCTTAGTAGTTTACAATACCATTTGCCAATGTTATGTGCAGGGGCAGGGGTGTAAATTGCTGCAGTTTATTTAAAAACAGCCAATCAAATCCCCATCAATGGAAAATGAACCCGCCCATACCCATGCTGATTGGTCCCTGTGCAAGACTAGAAAGTGGGGTCTTTGATTAAACACCTGCTATCAGAAGAATAGACAGTCAGCGTGACAAGCAACAGAAGATGGCCACAAACGATAGTACGAGTGATGAAGAGGACGAAACGGAACATTTCAGTACATTTAAAAGTAGAAACATTTTTACCTTTACACAAGTGTGTTTAGCCAGATACTCTGACTTTTACTTGAGTACAATTTTGAGACAGTACCCATACTTTCACTTAAGTGTAATTTCTGGGTACTTTTTACACGCCTGGTTATGTGTGATGTAGTGGCGAATTGAGCTCTGTTTTATTTTCTCGCAAAGACCATATTTTCATGCAACTCATTTTGTCCCCCGTGGATTGACGGACGGATGGATGGATGGATGGA
>NC_140173.1:43949704-43967204 GCF_963971535.1 Notolepis coatsorum | reverse complement strand
AAAAAGGCATAACTATAGTCATCAGAGTGGTGGATAAATCTACCTCTAACTATAGCTGTTAAACGCCTCATGGATATCTCTCCATTAGCTTCCCTGCCGCTGAGCAGATCCATGGAGGGAGGATGTAGAGACCCTGTACACAAGCCCCTCACTGATCCATGGAGAGAGGATGTAGAGACCCTGTACATAAGCCCCTCACTGATCCATGGAGAGAGGATGTAGAGACCCTGTACACAAGCCCCTCACTGATCCATGGAGGGAGGATGTAGAGACCCTGTACACAAGCCCCTCACTGATCCATGGATGGAGGATGTGAGCTCAGAGACCCTGTACACAAGCCCCTCACGTCTCCCTTCTGACCCATGGAGGAGGGAACCTTTTGAGGAAAATACTTCCGTCATTCACTCTGTCTTTCAATTCAATTCAATTCACCTGACTCTGTGAGGAGTAACTATAGTCCTACCATCACCTGACTCTGTGGTACAGTAACTATAGTCCTACCATCACCTGACTCCAGTAACTATAGCTCTACCATCACCTGACTCTGTCCTGCAGTAAATATAGTCCTACCATCACATGACTCTGTCCTGCAGTAAATATAGTCCTACCATCACCTGACTCTGTCCTGCAGTAACTATAGTCCTACCATCACCTGACTATGTGTTGCAGTAACGATAGTTATATTACGTCATAGCTTACGCTCTGCGCCTACTGGAACATATCCCATATCAGCCTATATACTGAATACATTTCTCCACATGTACCTGTACACACCCATCCGCCTGGCCACACCCCCATCCGCTCCTCTACATAAGCAGGGGTGTGGCCATATTAACAGCTCATTCCCTATTTTCACCACGGCGAGTGTCTGTATACACCACTTGAGTTAGTGTTAAATAGCTGTTGGAGAGGAGCTGCGTGGACATTGTTTCTTGTTTTTTCTCTCTCTCACGAATTTTCGAGAAAAAGCTAAGTCATAATGTCTGCACCTAAATCGGAGGGTTTGGACGATGTCACCCTTCACCAGCGCTTTTCTATTGCCGCGTCCGCCGTGCGTCGTGGGGCTGCTCTGACTCCCCGGTCGTGGCAGTCAGACACGCCCGAGCGGCGTCCGGTGGGGAGTCTGCCTCTCCAAGGGGCTGTTGAATCAAGGCCGTCTCCCGTGAGATGACCTAGTTCCAGCTCTGGTTCCCAGCTCTGTTGGCTGAGGATTTGAGACGCAGGCTCTTTGCCTCTGCTCGCTCCCGTCGTAGGGCGGAAAGCTGCAGGGGCGAACGGCCTGGCTGTGGGGAGGTGCTGGAGGCGAACGAGGGTGCTCTTGCTCTGTCTCCGTTTCCGATGGAAACTGAGGATTATATGGAGGGAGCGGGAGCGCTCTTGTTTGATGCCCCAATGGAGTCGTATCACTCTCCCCCTCAGGGTGTGGCAGGGGGTGTTGCATCTCCTTGGGGTCCCTTGTTCTCCAGTGTTGGGTTAGAACCTCCGACCCGGAGACAAGATGCGCGGCTATCAGCCACGTCGGATGGTGGCGCCAGACATGGCAGCCTCCCGCACGCGAGGGACGCGGGGGACGTGGAGGAAGGTGCGCAAGGGGAGTTGCGTGCCTTGTTCCCCGAGCTCATGGCGGCCGCCGCTGCCGCTAATGGCGTGGCATTGCCGCAGCCTCTGCCTGCACCTGTCCCTGATGATATGATAGGTCATCTCTGGCAACGTGGTCCTGTGAGGGAGGCGGGCGTTGTCTGCCCATTCTTCCCTTCAATGGAGGCCTAGGTACGACAGGGACAGGTAATCTCTCGCATCACTGGCCTTACCCCCGCCTACGTGCCAGTCACGCGGGTGGCGGGTTTGGCCCAGGGACTAAGGGATGGGGTGCCTCGGCTTGATAGCCCGATGACATCCATTCTCTGTCCCGAAGTGGTGTGGGAGCCGTTGAGGAAGCCGGTTCCCCAGGGGAAATCGGCTAGGCAGATGGCTACCTGGAGTGACCAGGCGTTCATCGCCGCGACTCAGAGCCTGGCTGCGACATCTAACATTGCGCAGCTGGCGCGCTACATGTCGGGGATGATGGCGGGCGGGTCGGTGTTGGACGACCGTCAGCAATACCTTCACGCCCAGGCGGCTGGAGCCATCCTGCACCTTACTCAGCTGCAGGCGATAGCCGCCGGGAAGGGGCACGCCCTGGCCACTCTGTCCCAGCGCTACCTTTAGCTGGAGCAAGCAAGGGTGCCTGAACAGAAGAGGATTCCCCTGCTCACGGCCCCCCTCTCCGATGCTGGGCTCTTCGGGTCGGCTATGCAGCAGATGGCGGCTGCCTGCAGAGAGATGGAGGAGGAGCGCGCTGTGCTCCAACCCCATTTCCCCCCACCCGATGCCACCGGTGATGGCCGACGGAAACAATGTCGTCGGAGGACCGCGACCGTTGCCTCCACCACCACCCCGGCCGCTGCTGGGCCTTCGTCCAAGAAGGCAAGGAGTGGAGGGAGTGCCTCGTCCGCCGCAGCTAGCCGCCCCATGCCCGGAGGTGATGGTAGGGATTGACGTGACTAGGCCGGCTCCCTGTGGGGGCAAGCCCGTGCTGCACGTGGCAGGCGCCGCTAGTGACTTCCCCTGTTTACCCCTGTTCCCTTCCCCGCCCCAACCATATGATTTTTGTTAAAACTAATAAAGGGTCCCTCCTGGTGAGGGACTGTTTTTTGTTACAAATTGTGTGTTTATTCACTATATATGTTGGGGATACGATGTGTGAACCCTCGCCTAGCTGTGGGGTTGTTTAAGAGAGCAGGACAGTTTCTTGTAAATCGTTCTCGTCGCTATATATATGTGTGCTTGGCAAGGCCTGTGGCTAGCACTCGGTCGAAAGACTTTTCTTTCCTCATTCTGAAGAAATATGTTTCTTCTTATAGTGGTAAATTTTACCGTTGTCTGAGGGGGTTGTGTGTATTCTGTTCATTGGAAACATGGCATCGAGTCCACAACTTTGTTGGAGTGTTAGCCTACAGAAGTGCTCGTATGTGTAGCTTGTACCGAGGTCTTGACCCTCTCTTAAACTTCTGTGTTTTTTTCTTAAAACATGAAACACGGGTGTCGTGTTCGCACATAAGCCTACGGCCGTGTTTATAAACCCTGTTCGCAGTCGTGTTATTGTCTGTGGCTGGCGTGCGTTGGTTTAGCTTATCCTTGTGGATATGCGCTTTTTTATACAGCATGCTGGCTACACGGGTATTATCGCTGATGGTTGTTTTTCTTCGTATCCGGGGTGTGGGGTCATGAGGGGGTGAACTGATAAACCCCTCCTTCCCTCTTTTCTGATTGGTCAGGGGGTTGGGCCCTCTGTCTTTCGGGCTTCCTAACGCACTGATTGGTCAGCCCGGCACGGGGTAGGGAGAGGGGGGGGGGGGCTAGGGAGTTCCCTGGTTCCACGCCTTTTTTGGCCAGGTGGGTCACGGAATTCCCCCCGCCATAGATTACGTCACTGGGCGCGTTTCTATTGGTTGTGAGACTTCCGTGAGTTATTTTCAGGCTCCATGTGGTGGACCTCTGTTGTTGTCAAGTTGAGTTTTGCGGTGCATGTGAACTTAACGATAGTTCTCTGCTCTGCGCTCTGTTACATATGTCTTGAGCTTTTGGTCACGTAGCTCAATGTTACATATATCTTTTCAATTATTGTTCACGTGGGAAGTCTCTCTGGGGGTTCCCTGTCTCCTCTCTTTTATACAGGGCAGGGTTAACAGGGGTGTTTTCCCTCGGACGCGTCATATGGGACCCATGTCTGTGTCCTGGCCAGCTTCCTGCCGCTCTCCCAGGCGGTTTGGATGGAACGTTATCTGGGTTCTTGTTAGAATTACCATTGATATGTTTTTGGTCTCGACGTGTACATAGTGCTGGCCCTGGGTGCTTCTGTGTGGAACCACGCATGGGCTCGTGCGCCTTGGTTGCTCATCATTGAAACAGCGTTTTTATGGGGCAACTGGGATGGAGTTTGTCTCTTCCGAGCGCCAGTGTACTAGGTTTGTCTCGATGAATTCTCGTTCATCTCTGGGGGGTGATAACGGAATAGATCAACGCATTGGCAGAGGGGTCTCACGCTTTGGGGTGGGCCACCGGGCGCGGTGCTTTATGTTCTGTCCGTCTTGGTGGCGCCCTCTGTGATGTTTTGGATCGACACGCGTACCTACCCCCCTCTCGGGACTGGGGATGGTGGCGTGATTGGGACACAGGACTGGTTCTGGTCGCGCCGGACCAGGTCAGTTAACCCGTTGTCCGCCGGGGCGCAGATCTGCTGTTCTGGTACCCTGAAGGACTTGTGCTTTTTCGGGGGGAAAATGCCGGGTTGGCCCGGGCGTTGCAGGGTTTGATGTTATGGAAGTGTTCGTGGTTATGTCACTGCATGTTATCCTTCACTATTGCTTGGTCCTTATTGTGTTGTACCTTGCGCTGTGCTAAAGGAGCCTGGTCCTTCTCCATTATTTTTTCGCCCCTCTCTTCTCCTGCTTGGCGGGACTGGAAGGGGGCTGTCGAGGTGGTTCTTGTACCCCTCTGGCATCCCTGTATACGTCCCGGTCCGCCGGGCCCAGGTCCGGACTCGTTCTCGTCGACCTGTTGGCCTGGGTTAACCCATTCTTGAGAACTGAAACACTTGTACTGCTGTATAGCCGGTGTATACCCGCAGTTGTGTTTTGGAGTTTTTTCTTGGGGGGTTATAGGAACAACCGCCTCCTGTTGGGTGGTGGTTGGTTTCCAGGTGTGTTGGTAGCGGAGTCGACTCTCGGGTTAGGCCCGGCTTGACCCCGTCTGCATGCGAGTGTGCCCCTGCACCTTTCATGACGTCTGCCAATCGTGTCAGCCTTCTCTGCCTCGGCCCCTCTAGAGGGTGGTTTTTTTTTGTGGAGCCTGCGACATGGTGCATAGCATACCATACGCCCCTTCCGCCGGGGTGCTGTTTTCAGCAGACCCCTTGGCACCTGTCTAGTCCGCAGTGCTCCAGGCTCAGGTCGAGTCCTTTTTTACCTGTTACCTGGATTGAGGGATTAACCTCTATGGGGGTTGTCTACCCGGTGCGCTGTCTGGTCCCACTATAGGGGTGTAGCCTCTTGAGTGCTTCAGCGCGGCGTGCTGTAGGGGGGAAGCGCCTGCTCTTGGATGGGCCCTGTCTGATACGCTGGCGATGGGGGGGGTGGTGTCACTAGTGACCGTCTGGTGGGGTCTCGATGCTGCAGCGTCGTTGGCCTCACCAGGCCCCCTTTTTCCGGGGGGGTCCAGTCCCTTGCTGGGGCTGGGTCCTCCTTCGCGCTCCGCTGCTACGGCCTTGCCACGGGGTTGGGTTTTAACCTTGACCCCGTGATATTAGGGGTTGTAACCGGAGTTTTGTTTCTTCCCGTTCGTTCCCTAGTGGCATGTGGGTTGCGCGCTTGTGTAGTCGTGGGTTCTTCTGTGGGAAGGTAAGTCCCACGGTCTGCTCACCCTGTGTGTTTGAGTTGCTAAATCCTCTTTGCACAGTCGGATCCGATTCCCTCCCGTCCTCCACTAGGGGGGTCCGGGGGCTCGAGTCCTCGCCGGTTCTGATGGTTGTGGGGTGCCTCAGCGGGTACATTTGTCTAGCTTCCGCTCTGCTCAGCTCCTGTGTTCCAGTAGGCACAGAGCATAAGCTATGACGTAATATAACATACGGTTATCCTATAACCATAGTTATATGAGTAATAGCGAGCGCTCTGCGCTGGACTCACTGAGGACCCCGTGGTCTTCGCCTTCGTTGGTGAAAGACTTGGGAAGGAGCTGTTAGTATGGCCACACCCCTGCTTATGTAGAGGAGCGGATGGGGGTGTGGCCAGGCGGATGGGTGTGTACAGGTACATGTGGAGAAATGTATTCAGTATATAGGCTGATATGGGATATGTTCCAGTAGGCGCAGAGTGCTCGCTATTACTCATATAACTATGGTTATATGATAATCATATGTCCTACCATCACCTGACTGTCCTGCAGTAACTATAGTCCTACCATCATCTGACTCTGTGTTACAGTAACTATATTCCTACCATCACATGACTCTGTGTTGCAGTAACTATAGTCCTACCATCACCTGACTCTGTCCTGCAGTAACTATAGTCCTACCATCACATGACTCTGTGTTACAGTAACTATAGTCCTACCATCACATGACTCTGTGTTGCAGTAACTATAGTCCTACCATCACCTGACTCTGTGTTACAGTAACTATAGTCCTACCATCACCTGACTCTGTCCTGCAGTAACTATAGCTCTACCATCACCTGACTCTGTCCTGCAGTAACTATAACTCTACCATCACCTGACTCTGTCCTGCAGTAACTATAGCTCTACCGTCACCTGACTCTGTCCTGCAGTAACTATAGCTCTACCATCACATGACTCCATCAGCATTCTTGTTGATGATTAATATTCTTGGTTTTTTATCCTTCCCGATCTTCCCTCGGACTCCTGGTATTCTGACCCCTGCCTTCCTGTGGATTCTGTTTTATATTTAAAAACCCTGAACTTAGATTTTGCGCTGGACTCTTTCTGTGCCCTGCTTTTGGGTTCTCTCCTGATCTGAGTCAGCAGCGTTACACCAATTATGCTGCTATGCGAACCAACGTGTGTTTCATAATACGATGGGAGCAATTGTAACCGGGGTGATTTAATATTCATATTATTTTGGTACCTAAATGTACTATCCCATGACCTGTTACATCCCTGTGGTTTATATGGCTATAACTATAACTCAGTGATTAAAGTCTATGTTTGCTAAATACTGTGTACACAAACTCACATGCACGCACACACACACACACACACACACACACACACACACACACACACACACACACACACACACACACACACACACACACACACATACACATGCAGAGAGAGAGAGAGAGAGAGAGAGAGAGAGAGAGAGAGAGAGAGAGAGAGAGAGAGAGAGAGAGAGAGAGAGAGAGTAATATGTCCAGATTTTGTGTAAGCTATTTGAATACAGTAACATACTGCATTTGGAAACATGACCTATACATGTACAATATAGGCTACTACTATACAGTAATGAATCTTGTACACATCCGTCTTGCCCCCCCCACCCCCAAAGAAAAAAAGAAAAATCCTTTGGAACCTTCAGAAAACTGTGCACGTCTGCACTGGCCTATATACTGTAGGTGTGGTCACATCATTTGCAACATTTTGAGTCGTTGTGTTTTATCAATGACACCAGGTGTGTTATATGGTCGTACTGGCGAATCGCGTCTCGCTCTTTCGACATATCGAGATATACCTCATCTCCAGTACCTAGTGTACTACATGAACGAAAACAAAGCACCTGTGCACTTGACCAGGCCCCGCCCCAGTGACCTCCTATAAGTCACCAGGCGTGGTCATACTCACCCTTCCTCTTTTTTAGTTTTCCATCATGGACGTGCTTTGCATCCCATGTAACTAGCGTTATGAAATGCAGAGAGAAATTGAACAATGTTGGTTTTTTTCGCCGGAGATTTGCCAGCCCCTGGAATCTTCTCGGCATGTTCCAACGGCACGTCGGGTCTGTCCTGGGGTTTCCTTGTCTTTTGACAGCAGATCGAGGGACAGCGCGCAATGTTTGGCTATCGGGCCAACTCGCGCTCAGGTAGGCTCTGTGCCATCAGGCATTAATGCTGGTGTTAGTAATACTGCTTGTTGTCCTGTGAGACAACCGAGTTGTGTATTGGCGCAAGGGGCAGGATATCTGGGTAAACGTGACTCTGAGTTGGACGTTTTCCCGGCTATCCTGGAGCACGCTGCTAATACTAATGCTATAATGCTGGGTCACTGTCACCGCTTTTCCCTCCTCTTAACCGGTTCATTTATGAAGGTCAGTCGGTAGCTAATGTGGGGGGTGTTGCTGAGACTTATTTACCCTTTTTACGGGTAAATGGGTTGACAACAGGGCGCAAGGCAGGTGTGCCTTGGCTTGAGAGCCAGGTAGCATCGATCCTTTGCCCCGGCAGGGTTGAACGGTGTCCCACCCGGAAGCCGGCGCTTGAGAGCAAGTCGGCCCGGCAGGTGGCAGTATGGACTGATGACGGTTATACTGACATAGGATGGAATTTAGCTGCGGCCAGTGTCGTGGCTCAGCTGATTGTTTTTCTGTCCACATTGGCGTCAGGTAGTGGGGCTACAGGGCCAGCCGACGCTGAAAACATTGTGCGTGTTTTTGGGGTTATAGAAATCTTGAATCAGTCGCAAGCTATAACCACAGGGAGGATCAGGATGCTATCAACACTTATTAATAGGCATCTCTGGTTGGAGCAGTCTTCCCTTGGGGAGGAGGAAAGGATTCTTCTCCTTAAGGCTCCTCTTTCCGCGGAAGGACTTCTTTGTCGTTCTGCAGAAACGCGGGCGGTATTTGACCTGGGCCCCACACCGCCTCATGCCATGCAGCCAGAGGTGAGAGCACGGCCTCGTCAGCGAGTATGGCGAGGCCCTCGACCAGCGGTCATGTTTCCCCCGCCTGAGGTACCCTGGGCGCTACGTCAACAGGTGTCCACAAGGCGGACAACCTTGGCGGCCGAGGGATCGGCTACATTGGATGAGCACGACCTAAGAAACCGCCGCCGTCCTGCTGTGTGCAGCGCGCTCTCCGATCACTCCCTCCCCCAACACCAGCGGAAAAGGGGCTCTGATTTGTTTCCTTTGGCTGCGGGCCGCGGACCTCAATGAAGCGCATGCGGCCCCACGTTTCGCTTCTCATGGGGACAGGGGCTGACACCCAGTTGATGGCTGAGCCTGGGTCTGTCTGTGAGAATGTTGAGCTATCACGTGGCTCCCTCGCCACGCATTCTGCGTCTGCGTTTGGTGAGCCTGGTGTTAGGTCTGTCACCTTCAAAGGTTGTCAGCAGGGGGACTCGAGGCCTCTTCGAAAGAATGCTCAGCTCGGGTTTCCCCGACCTCGCCTTCGCCAGGCCGGGTATCACGTTAGTGTCTCCCACTCCAGAGAGCCCGGGAGTGGTCTGGCAGGCGCGCGTGATTTGGGTGGTAGTAATATCACTGCAGGGCTACGGTGTGTAGGAACCCATGGGGTCCTCGCACCTTGCTGGAGGGGTCCATGCTGGAGGGGTGTTCAGTCCATGCTGGAGGGGTATTCAGTGGGGGAGCTCTTGTCACCTGGTATGATGTCAGCAAAACGGCCCTTTCTGTCGGGGTCCCCCCTTGGGTCCGATTGCCTCGTGGGTTGTATCAGGGACCGTTGTCCCGACTCCATGAAACGCCCTGCCCGTGCGGTTAGCGGGTCCAGAGTTGGCTACGGACAGTGGGAGGGACCAGGCCGCCTATCTACAGTTCCTTGCGGACCAGCGCCAAATGGCGGCGGGTGCGCTTTGGGAGTTGAGGCGGGGGCTTGCCTTGCAATTTGCACAACCCCACCCTCCGTTTTCAGGTTTGGTGCAGACCCTGTTGTCAGGGTCGGCAGCAGTGACAGCTCTGGCCGACGAGATCCAATCTCTGTTGGCGAAGCAAGCTGTAGTCGTGGTCCCACGGGAGGACGCGATGTCGGGCGTCTACTCCCGTTATTTTCTGGTGCCCAAAAAAACGGGAGGTGTCAGACCTATACTGGATCTGTCCGCGTTCAATCGTCTGATTGTGGCGAGACGGTTCAGAATGTTGACCATCAAACACCTGTTAAACGCTGTCAGGGTGGGGGACTGTTCACCTCCATAGACCTGAAGGATGCGTATTTTCACATCCCGATTTTCCTTCCTCACAGGAAATACCTACGGTTCCTGTTTCAGGGCGTGGCGTACGAATACCAGAGGTTGCCGTTCGGCTACTCTCTGGCCCCCCGCACATTCACCAAGTGCGTAGAGACCGCGCTGGAGCCTCTACGTCGTCAGGGGATATGAATTATTTTCTATCTCGACGACATTCTGCTCCTCAGCCGGTCGGAGGAGGTCGCCAGGTCTCATACCAGGCTGGTGGTGGAATTCCTCACCAAGCTGGGTTTTGCTGTGAACTGGAAGAAGAGTACGCCTCTTCCCAGTCAACAGGTGGAGTACTTGGGCTTGGTTCTAAGCTCAAGGCCCATGAGGGCAACCCTCTCGGAGCAGCGGCGAGTGTCTTTCCTCGACGCACTCAGGGGTTTCCGTCCTGGCCGGACGGTTACGGCGCTGTATGTGATGCGCCTGCTCGGTATGATGGCATCTGCTCACTCTGTGGTCCCTCTTGGCCTCCTCTTCATGAGGAGGATACAGAGGTGGTTTTCCAGTATGTGGAAACGTTTGAAGGTTCCCTTGTCGATACGGGGGGATCTCGCCTATTGGAGGAGGCCTGGTACCCTCACCAGCGGGGTCCCCATGGGCGGCAGGCGGTCACACGTCATTGTCTTCACCGACGCCTCCCTCACGGGATGGGGGGGACGTGTCGGACCAACGCAGTGGGGGGCAGCTGGACGGTCCATCCTGCCCGGTCTGCCATACACATCAATGTGTTGGAATTGAAGGCGGTCCTCCTGGTCCTCAAACGGCTCGGCCACTTGGTGGTGGGCGAGCACGTCTTGGTCAGGACGGACAGCGTGACGGCAGCGGCGTATATCAACAGACAGGGTGGAGTACGCTCCATCCGTCTGCACCGGGCGGCGTTCGAACTCTGGCTGTGGGCGTCTCACAATCTGCGCAGCCTGAGGGCGCTCCACATCCCTGGCAGGGAGAATGTGGGCGCAGATGTGATGTCGCGGGGCGGTCCTCGTCTCGACGAGTGGGGACTACGTCCAGACATAGTCAGACAGGTCTGGGACCGCTTCGGGGAAGCCTCGTGGATCTGTTTGCGAGCAGACAGTCTCACCAGTGCCCCTTGTGGTTCTCGGTCAGTCGGGGGGACGATCCTCCCTTGGGGGTGGATGCCTTCTCGATGTATCCATGGCCGCCCGGGATTCTGTACGATTTTCCCCCCATACATCTGATAGGTCAGTTGTTGGAGCGGGTACGTCGGGAGCGCAGGACCTTGATCCTGATCGCGCCGGAGGACAGGAGCTCCCGAATCAGCCAACGGATCACACGGCCGTGTGCTTCCAGCTGGAGCCCCTGCTCAGCGCTGCGCTCACCGACAAAGATGAGCAGCGTGTACATAGTCCATTTCTCCTCTGAAGACAAAGAGAGGAAATCCCCCTTGAAGAATCTCTCCATCAAGAGGAGCGCTAATAAAAACATGTGTAAAGGGAATGAGCCTTAAAGGAAACACAAGTAAAGTATTAACACTTATAAAAACATATGAAAAAGAGATGAACCTTTAAAGGAAACATATGAAAAGATAAACCCTTTAAAAACACAAGCTAAAACGCACCACACAACATGAACAGAGAACACAACAAAGCATTAAAGGAATCCAGCAAACCTAGACTCAAATGCCACAGAGAGTCCAGTATCTGGAGTTGCTGCGTTTGGCCACCAGAGGGCGGCAGAAAACCACTGTTCACATTGTTCAAGCATGATCCCTGGCTGGGACCTTGGTCATCGCGGGCCCTCTCTCAAGCGCACGGGTCTCTGTGGCGGTTCCCTGTGCTGGGCCAGCCTCTGATGGTTTGGCTGGTGAGAGGGTGAGTCTGGAGAGGATGGACCCTTCTGTGGTCGACACCATCCGGAACGCGCATGCTCCCTCCACTATCGCGGTTTACGCGGGTAGGTGGCGTATTTTCCAAGAGTGGTGTAAGGTGGGGGGCTGGGACCCGGTGTCCTGCCCCCTGGATGCTGTCCTTTCCTTCCTTCAGTCTATATTGGATAGACTGTCGGCTTCGACAGTGAGGGTATATGCCGCGGCTATATCATCTTGTCATGAGGGGTTTGAGGGCGTTACATTGTTCAGCCACCCTCTTGCGAAACGTTTCCTGCTTGGCGCTCTGCGCCTTAAGCCGGTGAAACGTTCTCTGTCTCCGAGTTGGGACCTCCAACTGGTCCTCGGCCGGTTGTCCGAGGCCCCGTTTGAGCCTCTTGAGCAGGCGTCTTTGGAACAACTGTCTTTCAAGACTGCGTTCCTGCTGGCCATCACCTCCGCTAAGCGCGTGGGTGAGCTCTGTGCTCTCTCGGTGCGGCCTGAGTGCTTGTCTATTCGTGTCAATAGCGGTGCGACTCTGAGGCCTAATCCAGTCTTCGTGCCAAAAAATATCCAGAGCTCTTTTCGCTCCAGGGATATTGTGGTTTAGGCGTTTCATCCGCCTCCTCACGCTGGTGAGTTAGAGGCGAGCCTTCACCTGTCGTGTCCGGTCCGGGCTTTGGGGGTTACCTCAGCCGGACTCAGGACCTCAGGGCTACCGATCAGCTCTTTGTTTGTTACGGTGGCTCTCGCGCTGGTAAGGCACTGTCGAAACAGTGCCTGTCACATTGGTTGTGCGAGGGCCTTTGCTACACGTTGGCTGGACTGGCCCCTCCTGGGGGTGTCAGGGCGCACTCCACTCGTGGGGTGGCGGCCTCTGCCGCCTTGTTAGGGGGGGCCTCGGTGGAGGACATCTGTGCTGCGGCCTCCTGGTCCTCCCCGGGTCCTTTCGTTAGGTTTTACCTCATGGACATGACTGGGGGTTCTGTCTCCCAGGCGGTTCTGAGGTCTGGAACCTCCCCTGCGTCCCGCCATTCGGTGGGTTAGCAGGGTTGTGTGGGTGTGTGGTCACACGTGGTCCCGCCTGTGCTGTGCGTTTTAGGGGTTTCTAGTTCCCTCTTTTTCGCACTTGGGTGGAGTTGACTGCCGCACCCTCTTCACTAGGAAGGGGGGGGTGATGGGACTCCCCTCCCCCTGGTGATAGGGCTTGCGGGTCCTCAGGGGGTACATTTGTTTGTCCTCCCGTCGTTCATTGTGTTGAACTTTTGCTGACTGTGGCTATCATTTTGCATCACATGAGCTTCAATGTGTTTTAGCAAGACAAAATGTGTTTAGAGTTGTGAGAAAAGGGGATTGTGTCTACAGGTGAAATGTGTTTATGGTTTTGGCAAATGGGGGCTAGTTTTATTGAATGTGTTTAGGGAACTGGTCATTTGAGTTAGGGTATTGTGTTTTGTCAAGAATCAAGAACCAAGAGGTTTATTTATCACATACATACCAGGGCATACAGTGAAATGCGGGTGGTCATGCCCGCATTGATTGTGCAAAAACAATAATAAAATAGGCATAAAAAAAGGTAAGACACAAGATATGCATGGTAAAAAAGACATACTAAGTAAAATTTTAACTCTTAACTCCGTAAAGTATCTAAACTATACTATAAGTACCTCCTTCCTTTAAAGTGACTTTCTATTTTTTAAAGTGACATTTTGTTTCAAGTGATTGTTTTAGCGGCGCGCGCACGCGCGCGCGCGCGTGTGTGTGTGTGTGTGTGTGTGTGTGTGTGTGTGTGTGTGTGTGTGTGTGTGTGTGTGTGTGTCAGTGTGTGCTCATGTGTACTTGTGAGTGGAGAGTTCAGTGTTCAGTGTTCTGATGGCCTGGGGGAAGAAGCTGAGCCGGAGTCTCTCTGTTCTTGCAGCGTGTGACCGTAGGTGCTTGCCTGACCGCAGCAGCTTGAACAGGCTGTTGTTGGGGTGGTGGGGGTCTTTCATAATTCTGCAGGCTCTGGATTTGCACCTCCTGTTATATAAGTCATTAGTCAGTAGTGCAATACCCGTAGTACGCTCTGCTGAGCGCACCACTCTCTGGAGTGCCTTCCTGTCCTGTGCCGTGCTGTTTCCAAACCAGGCAGTGATGTTTCCAGTCAGAATGCTCTCTACAGCCCCGGAATAGAAGGAGTGGAGTATCTTCCCCGATACTCTGAACTTCCTTAGCTGTCTCAGGTGATAGAGGCGCTGTTTCGCCTTTTTCACCACAGAATATATGTGTGTAGACCATGTCAGGTCCTCCGGACTCCCAGGTACTTGAAACTGCTCACCCTGTCCACGATAGCCCCGTTTATCCGTGTGTCCCCTGCTGTATTCTCCTAAAATCCACGATCAGCTCTTTGGTTTTACCAATGTTCAGGAGTAGGCTGTTATCCCGGCCACCAGCATGCCAGTTCATCAACCTCCTCCCGGTAGGCCTTCTCGTCATTGTTAGAGATCACGAGTGGGGCGGCTTTGGCTCAGGGTAGAGCGGGTCGTCCAATGATCGAAGGGTTGGTGGTTCGAATCCCGCTCAAGCCCATGTCCATCCCATCGCCGTTGTGTCCTTGGGCAAGACACTTAACCTACTTGCCTCGTATGAATGTGTATGCATGCATGTGAATGAATGTTGGTGGTGGTCGGAGGGGCTGTAGGCGATGATTATTCGCCACGCTTCCGTGAGTCTGCCTCAGGCAGCTCTGGCTGCAATTGTAGCTTACCACCACCGGTATGACTGTGTATGAACGAATAATGGACTCTGTGAAGCGCTCTGGGTGTCATGAAGAGCGCTATATAAATCCAAGCCATTATTATTATTATTATCAGCCGTACAACCACCGTGTCGTCTACAAACTTCACTATGGAGTTGGAGCTGAACCTGGCCACACAGTCATGTGTGTACAGTGAATACAGCAGGGGCTCAGAACGCAGCCCTGGGGGGACCCGATAATCAGGGTGATTTGCTGGAGGTATGACCCCCCCCACCCTGACCGCCTGGCGGAGCTCAGACCCAGATCGATCAGCTTGTCAACCAGTCTGGTGGGGACTATGGTGTTGAAAGCTGAACTATAGTCAATGAACAGCAATCTCACATAGCCGCCCTTCTGACTGTCAAGGTGAGATAGTGTGTTGTTTTGTGTTTTAGAAATCGTGAAAAACTGTATAGCCTATGGCTGTTCAAACTTGTCCTACAGGTCTGGCGAAGTTGTGTTGTGAAGGTGATGATATATAGACAGTTTTTTGCTGCATAGTTTCAGAGAGTTTTAGTGCAGTGTAATCAGCCTTTATCCTCTACAATACATCATTATTATTCCACACATGTGTTTCCATCGCCTATTTAGCACATAAGTTTTTCGACATCTCCACAAACCAAAAGCTGAAAGCATCAAAAAAATTAGAATTAAAATAAGTTGATGGAAGCACTGCTAATGTCTGTCTGTCTGTCTGTCTGTCTCTCTCTCTCTCTCTCTCTCTCTCTCTCTCTCTCTCTCTCTCTCCTCTCTCTCTCTCTCTCTCTCTCTCTCTCTCTCTCTTCTCTCTCTCTCTCTCTCTCTCTCTCTCTCTTCTCTCTCTCTCTCTCTCTCTCTCTCTCTCTCTCTCTCTCTCTCTCTCTCTCTCTCTCTCTCTCTCTCTCTCTCTCTCTCTCTCTCTCTCTCTCTCTCTCAGATCAATGCATATCTGTCAACATTGGGATGTTAAAATAAGGGAGATTTGCCAGCGAGGGAGGGAGGTGGGGGGGGGGGGGGTAAAGGGGGTTTCCCCCCTTGGTGGATTTTTTGGTCAAATCAGTTGTGTGATAGTCACTTTTGGTGAGTTGTTTATATACAATTCACTTATATGACATTTAGGTATGACACATGACTACAAAAGCATTTAGTATAGAAATGTGTCAACAGGAGGCAGCTGGGTGGCGCAGCGGATATTGCGCTCGTCACCAACGCAAGAGTCACCGGGTTCGAATTCGGCTGTCGGCGTTGCCTCCGGCTTGGGCCGGCCGTCATACTAACTCAATTGGTAGAGTTAGCGGGTGGGAAGTCGAAGGGTGGTAGTCTGGTCGTTGTGAACAGCGACTCCTACAGGTCGGTTGGGGCGCCTGCACAGCAAAGTCAGGAAAATGGCGGGGGCAGTGTGAGCGTCCTAGACGTTACTCCTCGTCAAATGAGAGTCCGCGCTGGTAGGTGAAAAGATGTGACAGGCTGCCTCCACATGTATCGGAGGGGACATGTGATGCAAGGCTTCTATCCTCCCTACAACCGGCCAGTGGGGGGCATATGCGAGCAACGATCAGGACAGGGGAGGGAGAAATGGCACGAGAGGTAAATTGGGATGGGGAGAAAAAATCACAGAAAAAAGGAGGAGAAAAAGTAGATTAAAAAAAACAAATGTGTCAACAGAACCACAATATTTTGCATACAAATTATGCTGAGCAGAATGTAATATCATAACTGTCTATAATCTTTTTTGCAATTGAGCCAATTTTCATTAGGTACGGTTCTGAGGTGTGTGTTCAACAATGCCGTATCAAAAACATGTTCACAAAAATAATGGGTTACTGACTGCTGAACTGCACTGTTATAATCACAAAGCCATTGTAAGACCTTACCTGTGGCCCTGTATCACTTGTCTCTGCTGCCCTTTGACAAAAAAACGTCCCTATGTCCATCTTCCTTTTTTCTTTTTGAGTTAGTCATCTAGTAAAAGTGAGATAATTGACAATATCAAAACATGCTAGGGCTGTACCGAATAGTTCTGTTGTGGAATATTTAAAATGAGCCATGACAGTAAGCTGTAGAAATTGAGATCGAGTCAGTTGTTATAAAAATATAGAAACATAGTTTATTATCCTCCTCATCTTTTTTCTGCTCCAGATGGATAAATCCTCTTCATTTTGCTTGTTTATTATACATAGGTATTGCTGGCTGAAAGTTTAATTTACAAGTGAAGTGCTATGGGGCCCCTAAGGGGGTTTCCTACTGTCGTTTCATTGCATATCACCATTTGAATTGCGGTCGCTTTTGTTCTGTTGAGTACAGCCATTATGTCAGCCATCGGGGAGGTTGCGGTTGCCTACTGGCGGGGGCTCCAGGCTGCTGCTTGTCGTGACGACTCGTCTTCACACCGAGTAATCTAGCCTTTTTGTATGAAGGGAAAAACGGGAGATTTAAGGGAAAATATTTAAATGAGGGACGGCGGGAAAGAAGGGTGAAATATGGAGAAACCCGGGAAAAATGGGAGGGTTGACAGGTATGGATCAATGTAAAGCACAAGGGGGTAGGCTACTTATACAGTGCATATGAACGAAAAGTGCTTGTGGCAGCATGTTCATGTGTGTGTGTGTGTGTTACGCAATTTTCATGGACCTGTTTTCCCTTTACTGTACTCAGCAGAGCCTCTTTGAAACTAGTGATCAGAGGTTTTACATTTACATTTTACATTTAGTCATTTAGCTGACGCCTTTATCCAAAGCAACTTACAAGTTCTGTACAACAGGTCAGCAGGAAGAGTCCAACTCTGGCAGCTAAGTAGCAATGTTTTTTTTCATTTCAGATATTGATTGAAGAAGTGTGTTTTTAGTCGACAGCGGAAAATTGGTTGAGTTTCAGCTGTCCTGACTGTGGTGGGAAGTTCGAGAATAGCCTGCTTCTCTTTGATGACCCCCCAGGAGCTCAGATAGGAGAGGGTCTGAGGCCAGAAGATGTAGAGCGGAGGGGTCTTGAGGGTGTGTAGTTAGAAGATGCGGAGCGTAGGGGTCTTGATGGTGTGTTAGTTAGAAGATGCAGAGCGGAGGGGTCTCTCATCTCTCCTCTCCTCTCTCATCTCTCCTCTCTCCTCGCATCGCTCATCTCTCCTCTCTCCTCTCATCTCTCTCCTCTCATCTCTCCTCTCCTCTCTCATATCTCCTATCTCCT
>NC_140173.1:43942204-43944704 GCF_963971535.1 Notolepis coatsorum | reverse complement strand
ATGCCAGTGAACCAGGAGGAGCATGCGTAGTCATAATGACATTGGATCAGTGCCCCTGCCAGGACTTCCATTGCTGACCTGTTAATATAGGTGGACACTCTACCGAGAAATGTTATTCTCTGATTGATCTTTGTGACCACCTTTTGTGCCATGCTCACCCCTGATAAGGTGTTGTCCAGAACACATCCTAAGTATGTGACTTCCTCCTTTGCTGTTACCTCGATATCTCCTACCACTACCTTGAACCCAGGAGACCTCTTAAGTCGTATGGCCGAGCCAAAAAGGATAGCTTCGGTTTTACCCAGGTGGAGGGATAACCTGTTTTCGACCAGCCAATGACTGATCTTGACAAGCTCTAGACTGAGTGACCTCTCAACTTATCTTTTGTCCTGATGGGAGACCATGAGTGCAGCATCGTCCGCAAATAAAAACACTCTCTCTCTCTCTCTCTCTCTCTCTCTCTCTCTCTCTCTCTCTCTCTCTCTCTCTCTCTCTCTCTCTCTCTCTCTCTCTGTATCCCTCTCTCTCTGTATCTCTCTCTCTCTCTGTATCCCTCTCTCTCTGTATCCCTCTCTCTCTCTCTCTCTCTCTCTGTCTATCTCTTTGTCTAAATCAAATCAAAACAAATGTATTTTTAAGGCCCGACAACACACGTTAATGTCCCCATGGGCCGGACATGTCTTCTTTAAACAAGTCAAGAAGAAACATCACAATAAATCAAGAACAAAACAAAAACACCATAAAGTCAAATCTTTTTTTTAATAAATGCTAAATAAATGCAACACTCCCAGACATACTCCACATGAAGGTAAGGAAAAACTCACTAAAACCTAGCAATAGGAAAAAAATGCACCACAGGCAATGTGGAGGAGATAAACCTTAGAAGGGCTGTTCAAGGGGGGATATCCCTTCTTAGATGTCGGTGATAGTAGTGTTATATATAAAACAGACGAAACAGTTGGTAGGCATGCACACATATGTGTAATGAAACACAGATAAGTGCATGCAATAGCAACTGAACATTTTTTAAAGATTGAAAAATAGAGCTGATGGCGGATCTATTTGAGGCATGGGGGTGGCGCAGAGAGGGTTCCCGGTCATCACCACGAGACAGCCACTCACAGGGAGACAGGGAGACGGGACAGGCGTTAGACAGTGTTGGGGAAAATGTGTATACGAGGGTGGAGGTAGGAAAGGGGTTAGTCTTGACTAGTTTAATATAGGTCAACTAGCAGGGCTCAAAGACACTAGGGCGACAGTCTGGCTGATGTTCTTAAAACAGCCTCAAGATAGCAGATGGACATTTCAGTACATCATATCGTGTGTTCTAATCTTGTGTCTTTTCTCTCTTACACACATACACAGCACACACACAGACACAGCACACACACACAGACACACACAGTTACACAGCACACACACAGACACAGACACACACAGTCACACAGCACACACACAGACACAGCACACACACAGACACAGACACACACAGTCGCACAGACATACACACCGACACACACACACATTCCCTGTGTCACAATACACACATACAATACACACACGTCTGTACACAGACGCACACACACAGACACACACACACAATACACACATACAATACACACGTCTGTACACAGACGCACACACACACAGACACACACACACATACACACACACAAACACACACATCTCACTCTCTCTTCGATGTTCTTAATGTTTTACATCATATCGTGTGTGGATATCATATCTTGCTTATCTCTCCTCATGTTCTCTCTCTCTCCGATGTTAAATCTACGTATCATCTTAATGTACGTCATGTCAGATCTGACATGATGTGATACGTCATCATATCTGTCATGGGGGCAGGACTGAGAGGGGATTTAGGGACAGGCAAAGGGATCCAGGACAGAGTGTTTTTGTTCAAGCTGTGGCGATCATCTTTGACCCATAGCTCTTGCTGTTAAAGAACTTCTTTTCTTAAATAAATTACCTATTTGTTACAATTGGAAATATCGTCTCCTGCTGTGTCAAACAACCTTTCCACAACATTTGGTGACCCTTGACCTGTAGACCGCCCTGCCGGGCCCCCTCACACGGCCAGCTCCGGACCTCTTCCGTAGAAATTCTGCCGGTTGTCGACACCAAGGTAAGCGTTGGGCTTTTTAGTATAAATATCCGTCAGAGTTTCTGCGGGAGGGAAAAGTTGAGCTGACTGTGTTGACGAGGTCTGGGAAGGACGGCTAAAACGAACACGGTGAGGTGTTTTTACACTGGGGCGACTCCTTTTTTAACAAGTGGCGGCCACTAATCAAATTTAAATTGCATGTTTTCGACCTCTGGTCAAAATTTTTCTCAATCCTCTTCAAACCTCTTCAAAAACCTCTCCCCGACCGCTTTTCACATAACTGTTCCTGTGTCCTCTGATAAGACTCTCAACATTTTTTTAAAAACAAAAAACTGCTGAAGATAGCTCATTCTGGGCATTCTGCCAAGAGAGATATCT
>NC_140173.1:43882204-43937204 GCF_963971535.1 Notolepis coatsorum | reverse complement strand
GGAACGGTTGTGGTCAAAACACGACACAGATGTGGGTCTAATATTGTCGGCACAGCCAGTGAAGGTCAGGTTAAAGAAGGGTTGTAGACCACCCTTTATCAGACAGTATACAATGAAGCCAGAGTCGGATGAAGCTATATCACATCAGATTGAGGGACTGTTAAAGGGGGGAGTGCTCGTCCCTTTCAAATCCAGATGTAATACACCTATCCACCCAGTGCTAAAGGCGGACAGGGCTAGGTACAGACTGGTACACGATTTGAGGGCGGTGAACGACGTGGTGTCTGGACCAGAGGCGGAAGTCGCTAATCCACACACCCTCCTGACAAACATCCCGAGTAGCTCGCAGTACTATACGGTCATTGATCTCACGCAGGCATTCTTCAGTGTTCCATTGGAAAAAGAGTCTCAGTATCTGTTTGCTTTTACCCACAGGGGGAAACAATACTCTTACACCCGGTTGCCACAAGGGTTCGCGCACTCGCCGCATTACTTCTCGAAGGCGCTCAAGGAAGACTTGCAAGGAGTGTGCGACACACTACTCAGCACGGTTTTACTGTATGCAGATGACATTCTAATCTGCTCGGATACACGTCAGCAGTGCCATGAGGACTCCATCAAAGTTTTGAGTGGATTAGCCGTGGGAGGCCACAAGGCATCCCGTTCAAAACTGCAGTACTGCCAGCCAAAAGTTGAGTACTTGTCTCGCGTCATTCAAAAGGGCATAAAAAGCATCTCACCCACGCAGCTCGAAGCTGTATCCAAGGCACCTAGGCCATTGACGGTCCGACAGATGATGACGTTTTTAGGGATGACTGGGTACAGCTCTGAGTGGGTGGAGGACTATACGATAGCGACAGCGCCGTTGAGGATGATGATAAAAGAGGCGGGTACAGACAAGCTTCGCGCTCCCTTGACATGGACCGAGGAGGGGGAGGACGCGTTCATAAACATTAAGCGTCTGTTGTTACAGGCCCCTGCCCTGGCGCTGCCGGATTATGAGAAGTGTTTCCACCTATTCGTCTCACATAGAGCGCAGCATGCGACAGCTGTCCTGACTCAAACACAGGGGGGGAGTGGGAAAAAACAACCGATAGCATATTACTCTAGAGCTCTTTCGCCGGTAGAGCAGGGTCTGCCACCTTGTTATCAGGCCCTGGCCGCAGCACATTTGATGTATGAGAAGGCAACGGCCGTGACAATGGGATATGACATTTGCATTTGGACACATCACAAATTGGCAAACTTGATTGAAAGAGGCAAATTTGTTCTGACCAGCCAACGGCAACAGGCTTACATGAGGCTCCTGCAGTACTCGGACGTTACGATAAAAACATGCCACGGCAGTAACCCGGCGGATCTGGTACCACTCCCGAGCGAGGGTCAACCGCATGAGTGTGAGGTGGAGGTACAGGCTTTCGTGAAACTCCGTCCTGATTTGGGAGTCGACCCGCTCGCGATAGCAGAACTCTCACTTTTTGTGGATGGGTCCTGCTATCGGGAGGGGGAAAATTTAAGGTCAGGATACGCCGTCGTACAGTGCAAACCTAACGGAGAAACACTAACAAGAAAGGCCGAACAATGCATGCAACCATGTTCGGCCCAGCTTGCAGAACTAATAGCACTAACAGAAGCATGCATAATAGCTAAAGATCGCACGGTTAACATCTTTACAGACTCTGCGTATGCGCATGGCGTATGCCACCTATTCGCGGCCATTTGGAAGGCAAGAGGCTTTAAGAAATCGGACGGCTCACCGATCCTTCACCACAAGCAGGTTGTGGCGCTTATTCAGGCTGTAAAGTTGCCCAAAAGCATTGCTATCGTAAAGTGCCAGGCACACAGAAAAGACCTGTCCTTTGTGACGACGGGAAACAACGCGGCGGACGAGGCCGCGAAGGCGGCGGCTGCGGTGCCGTCCACGGCTGTTCTGATGTTTGCGGCCGAACTGACGACTGAGGTAACTGAGGATAATTTGAGTGATCTTCAGGACTCAGCCACGCAGGCCGAGAAACAGTCGTGGACGGAGAGGGGGGCTGTAAGGGGGGCAGATGGTCTGTGGAGGAGTCATAACGGTTTGATAGTCGCCTCCATCGATCTTCTGTCCTTAGTGATACCTGAGGCTCATGGTGTTGATCACTGTGGAAGAGCAGAGACCCTGAAACGAATCACGAAAATGGGATTTTGGTCCCCAAAGCTTCAGGCACAAATTGACGTTACACTAGCCAGGTGTTTAACATGCTTACAGGGCAATGTGCGCAAAGGAGTACCGACAGTGGCGGCTTACACACCCCTCCCTGAGGGACCATTCAGACATCTGATTATGGACTATACAGACATGATAACGCCAGTGCAGGGCAAACGATACCTCCTGGTAGTAGAGGACTGCTTTAGTCGCTGGATTGAGGCCATTCCATCTAAACACAAGAACGCGGACACAGTGATCAAGTTCCTGTGTCGCGAGGTCATTCCGAGATTTGGAATTCCCACGATATTACAAAGCGATAATGGCCGCGAGTTCATCGACAAGGTGGTTAAAGGGCTGATGCAGAAATTAGGTATAAGACAGCGCCTTTCCTGTGTCTATAGTCCCGGGTCGCAGGGGAAGGTGGAAAGGGCCAATCTGGTCATTAAAAACAAACTGTTGAAAATCTGTATGCAAACTAAGCTTAACTGGATTGATGCTTTGCCGCTTGCTCTGATGGCTATTAGAAGCAGCGTAAACCGCCAAACACAGCTAACACCGCATGAAATGCTTACAGGCCGCAGCATGCCAGCACCGCCATTTAGACACCTGGCTAGGGGCCCGGCATTAGATATTTTTGAGCAAGATCTGAAAAAATATCTTCAGCAAGTGACTAAAATACATGAAGCTGTGTTTCGACAGGAGCAGAGAAAGGAGAGAAAGGGGGAGAAGGAGGCGGAGAAGGAAGCCACCAAACCGAGACTGATCCCTGGGGACTTGGTCTTCGTAAAGGTCCACAAGAGAAAGTGGTCATCACCCCGGAGAGAGGGCCCGTACGAGGTGATCCGATCGACTGGAACGGCAGTCCAAGTCAAAGGATCAGCGACCTGGTTCCACTTCAATCACTGCATAAAGGCCAGCGGCGATCTCTTGGGGGATACAATCGATCGCAGTTATGCAGAACCCGACATGGAGGGTCCGAGACGGCAACTGGAAGGTGCAGTGCCTGCTGATGCTCCCGCAGATGTTGGCAGCAGTGTGCGGACGGTCGGCCGGGCATAACGACGTCATTAAGAACCGTCACGGTCGACCCGTCCTTGAGGATGACGGGTTTGAGTGGGTAGGAGTCCCACGGGGTCCCGCTCAGGCTCAAGTACCAGCAGACTTTCATGACCAGGCTCAGAATCAGGCGCCCCCTTTTCCCTCCATCGAGGAAGGGGGGGAGAAGATAAGACTACAACCAAACGGGGTGTTTCCCGTAGGACCGCAAGGGCATGTTTTTGATTTTGACCATTCCCCCGTTACAGGCGGGGATACTTACCATTATACTAACGAGCATCGGGTTGTGGGGGTAGATAGGAGAGTTGAGCCTGTCCCGAACCAATCACAGGGGACAGGGGTGAGGGGAAAAAGGGAGGTCAAGGACACTGAGTCGGAAGAGGTGGGGGGACAGGATATGTTCCAGAAGACAGCCGGAACGTTGAGGGACTCAGTGGGCTCACTCTGGGCCAGGTTGAGGGGTTTGCTTCCT
This sequence comes from Notolepis coatsorum, assembly GCF_963971535.1. Taxonomy (NCBI): domain Eukaryota; kingdom Metazoa; phylum Chordata; class Actinopteri; order Aulopiformes; family Paralepididae; genus Notolepis; species Notolepis coatsorum. Next base: position 43,933,488 of record NC_140173.1, on the reverse strand, counting down.
TCCGGGGAACAAGATGGGGGCGACTATGACTATGACGAGGAAGACCCGGAGGCTGACCCGATGTATAGGGCGGCTTTAGGGAATGAGTGGTTTAAGTGGGTCCAGTACACGAGCGCGCAGAATCAGATAGAGGATTGTTATGTCTGCTCCAAGGCACGTCCGGATAGGCTGCTGGTGAAGGGCACGAAGTTCAGTTGGGCTCAGTGTGACAGGGACGCAGAGGCATGGGAGGGGCCCCATAATAGTCGCCCTTGGTGCGAGGCAGAGTGTTTGGGGTTTCTCGGCTCTAGTCGTTTTAAGGCGGCAGGAAACGTCACGGATTTCAAGGATGTCACTATGCGGGAACGGTGTAGGAAATTGGATGTACGTGTGCAGGGGGTAGCGACGGGGTTGCCAATACCCAGAGGTGTCAAACTATGGCTGACCAAGGATTTCGAGTGCTTGCAAAAGGAGGGGACCCGGGATGTAGGGGAGGTGGCAGAGGGGCGGTGCACTACTATTTGGAGCATCACGACTAACTGTACGAAAGAAGGAAAGTGTGGACACGGGGTCGTGTTAAAGGGAGTGGATACCAACCCACGGCCTGTAGCTTGCCCTTTTCATGTCCAGGATATGGCACTGGCGGACCAATACTGGCTCTGCGGCGGTAGGAGGTTGAGGAATACACTTCCTTTAGATTGGTCAGGTAGATGTGCCCGGGTTCAGGCGATCATGCCAATGGTGGTCCTACCATTATCAGTGACGGAAGGACCTTCTGAGTCTCCTATCTCTCGAACGAAGCGTAGCTACAAGGCAGACCCAAGGGTGTATCTGGACAGCATAGGACAGCCAAGGGGCATTCCAGCCGAGTTCATGGCTAAGAATGAGATTGCGGCAGGGTTTGAGTCTATTCTGCCATGGATATCGGTCAATAAGAACACCGGGTGGATCAACTATTTGTTTTACAATCAGCAGCGGTATCTCAATTACACCGAGGAGGCGTTGGATGCAATGGGGGACCAGATGCACGCGACCAGTACGGTGGCGTGGCAGAATAGACAGGCTCTGAACTGGTTAATGGCGGAGAAGGGTGGAGTCTGTTCCATGTTTGGACAGTACTGCTGCACATTCATTCCGACGAATGTGGGGCCAGGGGGAAAGTTCTCCGAGGCCATGGCTAAGCTGAAGGATTTGAGGGAGGAATTGAGGGGGAATTCTGGCCGGAATGAAGAATGGTGGGGGAGTGGGGTGTTGGAAAGATTGGGACAGTGGGGAAGCATAGTGATGCAGACGGGGATATCCATCGGGGTGGCAGGGTTGATATTGGTTCTCCTTTTCTGTTGTGGTATGCCTCTCTTGGGTAGGCTGGTAACTTCACACGTAACGAGCCAAATGCTGATGGTGGGACAGAAAGAGATTGAGCCACAAATCGGGCCATATCCTCAGCTTTATGCTGCCTTAGAGGGAGACGAGGGGATAGAGGATTAGGGGTATGGTGAGGTAGGGACATTTTCTTTTTGTTGGTTCTTTCCTTTAAGAGTGACGGGGGATGGTCTGAGTGCAGTTTTGTTGGTTTATTCCTTTAACTAGGAATTTTAGTCTGATTTTCTAATGATCCTTCGGCATAGAGATTGCAACCATTGAAAATCATTGCATTGTTTTTTATTTTTTTATTATTTTTTGTTTATTTTACTTGTGGTCCTGGTCAAACCGGAATGGGAAGGGGCATCGGCAGAGTGTCGGTTCTGAGCCTGAGGAAGCATTGAGAAGAAGTGGTCGGGGGATCGGTTCTGGGGACTGGAGGGACAAAGGGGGGGGGCTAACGCAGTGGGCAAGATGGGCACCTCCCGTCGAAGATGGGGGGACACGTGGTGAGGTCGGTATCAGCGCCTCCCGTCCAGGCATGGGGACATGCTTCTACGAGGACTGGAGGTGTGGCGTGGTGGTTGCTGTATTGGCAAAATGTGACTTTTGGCAATACGGTGAGGAGACTATGGCGTGGGCATGGAAGGGGGGCTGAGCGATGGACACTGGGACTCAATGTTATGGAAGAGACAATGTCATTTTTTTGGGAGGGATGTTCTATGTTTAGTTCTGACGGTCAACTTCTCCTTTCCCTGATGAGAGTCGCGGTTTCCGGCCGGAACTGTGGCTCATTTGGTAAGCGGTGGAGGTTGGGGGGATTTGTCTGTCAGGTTAGGATTATAAATTGGGGTATTTTTTTTTGATGTTTTATTATTACTCTTGTTTTGAGCGGTTTTGTGTTTATTGTGAGAACGGTAGTCAGCCTTTGTTGGTCCGTTAGGGGTCCAGTGAATGAAGTAAGGTTTCTGGTTTAGATTAGGCATTTAAACTTTTATTATATAATTGTGGTTTCTCGTTTAGTTAGACGTTCACATTTTCTTGGTTATATGATTTGGGTGGGACTAGGGATAGCCCCAAATGGGGGAATGTTGGGGAAAATGTGTATACGAGGGTGGAGGTAGGAAAGGGGTTAGTCTTGACTAGTTTAATATAGGTCAACTAGCAGGGCTCAAAGACACTAGGGCGACAGTCTGGCTGATGTTCTTAAAACAGCCTCAAGATAGCAGATGGACATTTCAGTACATCATATCGTGTGTTCTAATCTTGTGTCTTTTCTCTCTTACACACATACACAGCACACACACAGACACAGCACACACACACAGACACACACAGTTACACAGCACACACACAGACACAGACACACACAGTCACACAGCACACACACAGACACAGCACACACACAGACACAGACACACACAGTCGCACAGACATACACACCGACACACACACACATTCCCTGTGTCACAATACACACATACAATACACACACGTCTGTACACAGACGCACACACACAGACACACACACACAATACACACATACAATACACACGTCTGTACACAGACGCACACACACACAGACACACACACACATACACACACACACACACAAACACACACATCTCACTCTCTCTTCGATGTTCTTAATGTTTTACATCATATCGTGTGTGGATATCATATCTTGCTTATCTCTCCTCATGTTCTCTCTCTCTCCGATGTTAAATCTACGTATCATCTTAATGTACGTCATGTCAGATCTGACATGATGTGATACGTCATCATATCTGTCATGGGGGCAGGACTGAGAGGGGATTTAGGGACAGGCAAAGGGATCCAGGACAGAGTGTTTTTGTTCAAGCTGTGGCGATCATCTTTGACCCATAGCTCTTGCTGTTAAAGAACTTCTTTTCTTAAATAAATTACCTATTTGTTACAATTGGAAATATCGTCTCCTGCTGTGTCAAACAACCTTTCCACAACAACAGTCTGCGTGATTGTGATGGGCGGACATAGCAATAGATACATGTGGTAAGCATATATGTGAATAGAATAGAAGTACTTAACCCAGCAATGAACTCAACGTCCAAACCACGTTGACAGACCACGGACAGAAGATGGTAAGAAGCTGATCCATGGCCTCGGTGGTGCACCTAGAACAGTCACTGAAATCTTGGCCAAGACCCCGAGACATCCACCACCTTGGTCAACACTACAAGACAACCACTCAGAGAGATGGGGAGATGGTGGAGGGGGGGGGGGTGATTGGGGACAGGGGTTGGAGAGTTCCCATGTTTGTAGTGGGCGGAGATGGAGCAATAAATACATGTAGTGAACATATGCATACATGGTGACGGCAGCGATGTGAAAGGCGAAGCGAACTCCAGCAGTAGCGCGCTTGCTCCTGGGGCTGCCGCGGCGGGTCACGTGCCTGTCGGGGCCTATCAGGCCTACCCCGGAAGTAGGAACGGTTGCGGAACAGCTACAGGCCTCCGGGTTAAGCACCCCCCACAGCCCAAATGGAATGACCCCCCCCCCCCCGACTATCTGCCCATTTTGGCCAATCGAAGTTGACTATACAAATCCTTAGTTGGGGACAGGCCTATAGTCTGTATACATTGTTTCCTCTATTCCTTCCTCATAAGAATAAGTGAACACATCATATGATCCAGGATACACCAGCCTATGCATGCCTTATTCATGCATGGTGTCCTTGAGAGGGTGCATTCAGAACACACGTGTATAATGTATTTACATTACATCACACACAGCACGGCACACTGTTGCACACGTTAGCATGATATGGGAATATTATACGATGCTGTAGGCTGAGATGAGTCATGTCTCATCTGTGGTTGGCTTATCCCATTCTCTAGTGATCAGCGTCATCAGTATTCTTTTTTAAAGGGGCATTTCAAGGCGCCCTCGTGGCGCACCGCATAGTGCCTCGCACACCCACGCGGCCGCACCTGGGTTCGCCTCCCGCTCCCGGGGGATAATTTGTTGCATGTCTTCCACCACCTCTTCTCCCGTTCACCCTCTGACCCTCTGTCTGACCATGAAAAATCTGGAAAAACACTAAAAACAAATATAAAAATAAATAATAAAGGGGCGTTTCGCTGAATGTTAACCCGAATCCTACCGTTCTGTTGTGAGGAGTGTGATGATTGGACATACAACATCTCAAGAGCTCAAATAAATTGTTATTATCTTTGAAAAGCAATGATCACAAAATATTATTATTAAAATGTTTAATTTTATTTGATGGGTGAGAAGATTATATTAAGGTTAAGGTTCGGGTTTATAGACTAATTCAACAGTTCTACAACATGACGTGTGTGTGTGTGTGTGTGTGTGTGTGTGTGTGTGTGTGTGTGTGTGTGTGTGTGTGTGTGTGTGTGTGTGTGTGTGTGTGTGTGTGTGTGTGTGTGTGTGTGTGCATGTGCGTGTGTATGAGCTCATCATTCCCTACCTCCGGCTCTCCAAACCTGATTGCTCTCAGGGTCTATTTATAGTAATGCTGCTATTTCCGCCTCTCTGCTCTGCTCTGCTTGTCTCAGCTTGGCTCCAGGCCTACAGGCCACTCCACACTGTGATGTGTCACGACCTGTCTGTCTGGCTGTCTGTCTGCCTGTCTGCCTGTCAGCCTGTCTGTCTGTGTGCTCATAACATCTTCTAGGGCAGGGGTCGGCAACCTGCGGCTTCGGAGCCGCATGCGGCTCTTTAGCCAATCAGCTGCGGCTCCCTGGCCCAAAAAAAATAATAATAATTTTGTCATACTGTGACACTGAAATGAAAAAATATTTCATCAACTAAAATATTTAGTCAAAAATATTTCATCAACTAAAATATACAGTACGTCACACCCTGCGCCTCTCCCTGCCATCTGCAAGTGGCTAATCTTGACTTTTCGACCCCCCAGTAAGCTAACCATGGATAAATCCAAAAAAAGGAAAGTCTGAGGAAAATAGAGGGTTTAATTCAGCGTGGACAGATTTATTTGCTTTCACGACTAACGATGCAGGCTTACCTGTATGCTGCCTGATATGTGATATTTCAAAGTCAGTCTACAGACACCAGTGTTATATAGTCGTACTGGCGAATGGCGTCCTGCTCTTCGCCATCGAGATATACCTCATCTCCAGTACCTACTGTACTTCATAAATGAACAAACAAATGCAAACAGCATCTGACCAAGCCCTGCCCCAGTGGCTTACTATAAGACACCGGGTGTGGTCACCACTCGCCCTTCCTCTATTTCGTTTCCATCATGGCGGATGCTTGCACCCTGTGGACTATAGCGTTATGAAAAGTATAGAGAAATTGCAATGTTGAGTATTCGCCGGAGATTTGCCAACCCCTGGAATCTTCGGCATGTTCCGACGGCGCTCGTATGGGTTCTGCAACTCTGCAGCTGGATGCATTTCGATGCATCTCCGCGTAGAGTCTGTACTGGGGTCCCCTCGTCTTGTTGACAGCAGACAGAGGGACGGCGTGTGATGTGTAGCTATCGAGCTACCTCACACTCAGGTAGGATCTGCGCCACTAGGCATTAACGCTGGTGTTAGTAATGCTGCTTGTTGTTTTGTTAGACAACCGAGTTGTGTATCGGCGCCAGGGGCAGGATGTCTGGGTAAACGCTGTTGTTTTACCCGTTACCCTGGAGCGTGCGGCTAATGCTATGCTACGTATGCTGGGCTACTGTTTATGTTTGTCTCCCCGCTGAGGGAATGTCTGTCTACACTACAGTCTTCCCTCCTCTTAACTAATCATGCTGATGGTCAATCGGTGTTTACTGTGGGAGTATTGCGGGGGGGCTTTGTTTAGCTTTTTATGGGTGAATGGGCTGAGGTCTAGGGCTGGTGTGCTGTTTGTGAATATATGAATGATATGCGGGACTGGTTCTTTGGTCCGCATCCCATTAACGTGTGTGTATGGGCTAGCCCATTCTACAGTATATTGGTGGTGTTTAGTTCATTTATTCATTAACCCCTTCATGGTGCACACCACAGTGGAGGTTGCTGGTTGCAATCACCACTGGTGCTCCATGTTTAGCGTTAGTCCTTTGCCTCTGACATGTTGAAACAGTGCCCCGCCCGGCCGACGCCATGAGGTGGGTCGGCCCGGCGAGTGGCTGGTGGGCTGTTAAAGCCTGTACCGCCACGGTATGGAATTGGCAACGATTAGTAACTTTGTTCGACTTGCTGTTTTTTCTGTCAAAAATGGTGTCTGGTGGCGGGGCCATGACGGCCAGCCGACGTCAAAACATTGCGCGGGGTTGTTGACGTTATTAGCTTTGACCTAGCCGCAAGCTATAACCGCAGGGAGGTTCCCTCCTCAGGGCTCCCCTCTCCGCAGAGGATATTGGTCTTCTGCTGGAGCGTGGGCGGTATTTGTCCTAGGCCCCACACCGCCTCACGCCACGCAGCCAGAGGTGAGAGCACGGCCTTGTCAGCGGCTATGGTGAGGCCCTCGACAGGCGGCCATGTTTTCCCCCGCCAGAGGTATCCTGGGCATTGAGTCAACAGGTGTCCACAAGGCCGACAGCCTTGGCGGCCAAGGGATCGGCCATGTTGGATGAGCTCGGCTTGGAATATACAAGCCGTCGCCGTCCTGCCGCGAGCAGCCCGCTCCCCGATCACTCCCTCCCCCAACACCAGCGGAAAAGGGGCTCTGATCGTTTTCCTTTGGCTGCGGGCCGCGAGCCTTCGTTGAAGCGCATGCGGCCCCACGTTTCGCTTCTCATGGGGACAGGGGCTGACACCCAGTTGATGGCTGAGCCTGGGTCTGTCCGTGAGAATGTTGTGCTGTCAAGCGGCTCCCACACCATAAGCTGTGTTTGGTTGAGCCTGGTGTTACGTCTGTCAACTACAAGTGTTGTCAGCAGGGGGGCTCGAGACCTTTTTGAGGCACACAGTGCGGGCTCCCCCGACCTCGCCTTCGCCAGGCTGGGTATCTTGTTGGTGCCTCCCACTCCTGAAAGATTGGCAGTGGTCTCGCAGGTGCGCGTGATTTGGGTGGTAGTAATATCACTGCAGGGCTACGGTGTGTAGGAACCCATGGGGGCCTCACACCTTGCATGTCGGGCTGCAGAACAACTCCTCAGCATGTTCTGGAGGGGTGTTCAGTGGGGGAGCTTTTGTCACCTAGACTGATGTCAGCTTCCACCCTATCAAACCGACTCCATGGAACGCTCAGCTCGCACGGGTCCAGGGTTGGCTACGCACAGCGGGTGGGACCGGGCCGCCTATCTACAGTTCCTAGCGGACCTGCGCCAAATGGCGGCGGGTGCGTTGGGAGTATCATCACATATGGCTACAGCAGTACCATATGTTGAGGTGGATGGAGAGAACACTGAGGCGGGGACTTGTGTTTACACAACCCCACCCGTGTGTAATGATAGTTTGTTATCAGCGAGCCATATGCAGATTTTGCCTAGTTCTGAGCTGAGGGTTTTTTCAACCTGTATCTTGTTCTTGTCAGAGACCAGCAGGGCTGAGTCATCCGCAAACAGGAACAAGTTGCAGTCACAAGCTGACGACATGTCATTTGCATAAATTAGGAACAGTAGCGGACCTAGTATGCTTCCTTGTGGAACACCACAGCTTACTGTGAGGGGGGGGATAGGGTACCGTTTGCTTTTAGCTTGTCAATCAGAATGGTGTGATTGAGAGTGTCGAAGGCCTTTTGTAGGTCCAGCATGACCATGCCGCAGTATTTGCCCGCGTCCACCTCTTGTTTGATGTGGTCATTTAAATAGAGAAGGCATGTGTCAGTGGAGTGTGATGTTCTGAAGCCAGATTGGAATTCGTAGATTAGATTTTTTTCCGCAAGGTATTTTTCGACCTGTTCGTATACAATTTTTTCCATGACTTTCGAGATGGAGGTAAGGATAGAAACAGGGCGGTAGTTGCCTGGGTCTAATTTACTGCCTTTTTTGTGCAGAGGGGTCACTCTCGCAATTTTGAAGTCCTTGGGGACGTGTCCCTGTTTTATGGAGAGGTTTATTATGTGTGTGATGACTGGGGTGATGGCGGCTGCTGAGTCTCTGAGGAATTTGGAGGGGATGTTGTCATGGCCAGTGGCCTTGTTAGGTTGGAGGGCGCTCAGTTTTTTGAGTACCTCATCTGTTGTTACCATTTCCAGTTTGAAGTCGTCTTTGTGGACCCCTAGGTTCTTGTAGTATGCTACTATGTGTTCTACCCCATAATGCCCTGAGTGGGAGGGTAGTTTGTGTAGTAAATTCCCACAGAACCCTACAATAATTTGAGGTTATTGTAGTACAGTACAAATGAGATTGATTATCTGGAAGGAGGAGAAAGGGATCATATGGTAGAATTGTTGATCTCTTCATCTGACTTAAAGCAGATTGAAGAATTAAACGTGTAGCCAGACAAAACCATGAACTATAGTCCAATTCAACATTTATTTTATCAGAGCCAGAGGCCAAGGTGAATAGGACAAAAGATTATCAGAAAACATTAACAGGGCTGTCTGTGTACAGAAATCACAATCAGGTTTGCATTCTCAAACCTCAATATGTACATAAACAGTCACTTGGTAACATAATTTGAACATACATTGACTACTGTAGGCCCCTTTTTATATGAGTAAGCCTGGTTTCTAAGATAAGTATCTTTACATTCTATTCTAACCAACCATGGGTCCATGATTTACTCACATAAAAAGCAGCACAGTCTCTCTGGTGGTGGAGCGGTGGAGCCCGCAGACCCCTGGGGTTGGTTTGGTCTGGGGCTCCCGAACTCCCATTTTGTATCCCCTTATATACTATAATTTCTAGCCAATAATGGTACATTTTACTAATACAATTGATCCAATCATGCGTCTCCTGTGGGCGATCTCCTGTGGGGGCTGGCAGCCCCCACCTCTGGGTTTCTCTGTGTGTTCTTGTTGGGTCTTGTCGTCTCACGGGTGGGGGCTGGCATGATGTCCTCTGGTGGGGGGGGGTGTGAATACTCTTTGACCCTTTGGGCCATTACCATACAGTACTAATCTGGTCACATTAGGTGTGACCTTTGTCTATTCAACTGTCCCTGCGTCTCGTTCCTCATTTAGCCCTGCAACCACTTCTGCTAAACTGTATACAAGGCATAATGTTATGGTTTCCTAATTATTCACACCTATTATTTATGAAATTCAACTCAATATTTACCACATTTGTTTACCAGTGTTGTGGCTATGTTTGTGAAGAAACTATTTAAGTAATTGGCTACATCCAGCTTTTCTGTGATGAGCGTGTTGTCCGTCTTTATGTTTGAGAATCTGGTTTTAAGTTTTTTACTGCAGCCTAGTTGGTTATTGAGTAATTTCCAAAGTTCACGTGGTTTGTTTTTGTTTTCCTCAGTTTTGTCATTGATGAAATATTTTTTTGCTGTTTTGATCATGGAGTTTACATCATTTCTTAGTCTGTTTCTTTCCAGTTTGAGTTCAGTCACGTGGGCTTGGAGTTCACTGCTCGTGCTTATGGTAAGCTTTGACTGACTTTTACGAAACTCAGAGCATTTTTTGTCTCTGATTTTCATAGCGGTCAGTATTTCAGCGTGCATCCACGGCTCCGCGCGATTTTTACCCTGGTGGTTCTTAGGGGGGCCATGTTGTTTAGTATCGTTGAAAATTTGGACGGGTGGGGATTACGTCCGGACATAGTCAGGCAGGTCTGGGACCGATGCCGTGCCGCCTGGGATTCTTTCACCCCATACATCTGTTAGGTCAGTTGTTGGGGCGGGTACGTTGAGGAGCGCAGGTCCTTGATCATGATTGCGCTGGACCGGGGCGCAGCTGTGTGGTTCCCGGTCCTGATCCAGCTCTTGGTATCCCCGTCATGGCCTGTTCCTTGGTCATCGCGGGCCCTCTCTCAAGCGCATGGGTCTCTGTGTTAGTTCCCTGTGCTAGGCCAGCCGCTGATGATTTGGCTGGTGAGAGGGTGAGTCTGGAGAGGATGGATCCTTCTGTGGTTGGTACCAAGTTTCAAGTTTCAAGTTCAAGTTTCAAGTTTCTTTAATAGTTGTCATACAGAAGTACAGAATACTTTCATACAAAATGCTTCTTACTGTTACGCTCCAGAGACTGTGCTAGACAAAATAGTATCAAATAACATAGTATAGCATGTAATTTAGAAGAAGAAAATGAGGTCACAGTGTTCGATATAGACATATGTACAATGTTCTGAGTTACCATATAATATACAATACTATGCAGTGTACTAATGTACAGTACTATAGTGCAAAGCAGAAATGGGATGAGGTACAATTTAGGTACAATTTACAGTAAGGTGTACGAGTTGTAGTGCAATCCTTCATCAATAAATATAAAGTGTGGGGAGTGGGTGCTACAGTGTGTTTGTTTAAAGTGGGTGTGTGCTATAAAGTGTGTGGAGTGGGTGCTACAGTGTGTTTGTTTAAAGTGAGTGTGTGCGTGTGGATGTGTGTGCTATGTGCGTTTGGTGGTTGTTGTTGTGTAGTGTTCATTGTTCGTTTAGCAGCCTGATGGCCTGGGGATAGAAGCTTCTTCTGAGTCTTTCTGTGCTCGCCTTGAGACTCCGGTATCGCTTGCCTGACCGCAGCAGTTCAAAGAGGCAGTTGTTCGGGTGACTGGAGTCTTTAATGATTCTCTTAGCGCATGCTCCCTCCACTTTCGCGGGTTACGCGGGTAGGTGGAGTAAGGCCACCCTCTTGTGAAGCGTTTACTGCTTGGCGCTCTGCGCCTTAAGCCGGTGAAACGTTCTCTGGCTCCGAGTTGGGATCTTCAATTGGTCCTCGTCGGTTGTCCGAGGCCCCGTTTGAACCTCTTGAGCAAGGCCTTTGGGACTGCGTTCCTGCTGGCCATCACCTCCGCTAAGCGCGTGGGTGAGCTCTGTGCTCTCTCGGTGCGGCCTGAGTGTCTGTCTATTCGTTTCGATAGCGGTGCCACTCTGAGGCCTAATCCAGTCTTCGTGCCAAAGAATATCCGGAGCTCTTTCCGCTCCAGGGATATTATGGTTCAGGCGTTCATCCGCATCCTCACGCTAGTGAGTTAGATGCGAGCCTTCACCTGTCATGTCCGGTCCGGGCTTTGGGGATTTACCTCAGCCGTACTCAGGGCCTCAGGGCTACCGATCAACTTTTTGTCTGTTGCGGTGGCTCTCGCGCTGGTAAGGCACTGTCGAAACAGCGCCTGTCCCATTGGTTGTGCAGGCTGGCCCCCCCTGGGGGTGTCGGGGCGCACTCCACTCGTGGGGTGGCGGCCTCTGCCGCCCTGTTAGGAGGGGCCTCGGTGGAGGACATCTATGCTGCAGCCTCAGGGTCCTCCCCGGGTCCCTTCGTAAGGTTTTACCTCATGGACATGACCGGGGGTTCTGTCTCCCAGGCGGTTCTGAGGTCTGGAACCTCCCCTGCTTCCCACCTTTCGGTGGGTTAGCAGGGACGTGTGGGTGTGGACCACAAGGTGTTGTGTCACACGTGGTCCCGCCTGTGCTGTGCGTTTAGAGGTTCTAGTTCCCTCTTTTTCGCACTTGGGTGGAGTTGACTGCCACCCCCTCTTCGCTAGGAAGGAGGGGTGACGGGACTCCCCTCCCCCCTGATGTGGGCTTTCGGGTCCTCAGGGGGTGCATCTGTCCCCATATCTTGATGGCGAAGAGCAGGATGCGATTCGCCAGTACGACTATATAACGATAGGTTAAGTATATAACCTAGTTATATGAGTACTGGCTGAGCGTCCTGCTCTTAGCGCGCCCTGAGGTCCCTTGGGGAACTTTTCTGATGGAAACTGTTTTCCGAGGAAGGGCGAGTGGTGACCACGCCCGGTGTCTTATAGTAAGCCACTGGGGCGGGGGCCTGGTCAGATGCTGGGTGCATTTGTTTGTTCGTTTATCAAGTACAGTAGGTACTGGAGATGAGGTATATCTCGATGGCGAAGAGCAGGACGCTCAGCCAGTACTCATATAACTAGGTTATATACATAACCTATCGTTTTGTCTCCTCTTCTGTGTTTTATTAAAAAATAGGTCTACACAGCCAGTATTTTTTCTCCTCTTCATAAGAGTTTGAGGTTTTCCTTTGTTATAACAGGTAAAAACAGCAATAAAAAGTCAAAATGTTGTTGCTTTATAATTCTATTAATGCAACAAACTGTGTGCGATAAGTATAAAGTATAAAAAAATCGCAATTTACTTTGGGTATGCAATTGTCAGGCGTTTTATGCTAAATGTGGGGTATGCTTGGGGATATATAAAACGTTATACACTGTGTTATCTTCATTTTAAGGGTAAATAGGTTGTGCGGCTCCTTGAGCATTTTATTTTGTGGGACGGGGGAAAAGTGGCTCTTTTGATATTAAAAGTTGCTGACCCCTGTTCTAGGGCATGGGTGTCAAACTCAATTACCAAGGGGGCTGAAATGAAAAATACAGATGATTTTGCGGTGCCAGACATTTTCCTTAACCCTTTCACTACCACACTACAGACGGTTAACCTTTCACTACCAGTGAAATCCATAGGTCAATTACTGAATTCAGTCTGGGGGCTGGATGAAAATGCCAGGCGGGCCGGTATTTGGCCCGCGGGCCTTGAGTTTGACACATGTGCTGCAGGGTTACAATTCTCCACTTGCACAACGTGAAGTAGACATTTCCGGTAGGTCTTCCGTGGTGAGAAGGCTTCTTCCGGTCCCATCAAAATACATCGTTTTCAGCAACTTTTCTCCCGTTATTTAAAAACTTTAAAGACCTGACCTGACCACGTTCAGGTGTTTAGACAGATATCTCGTGTTGTGTTTATAGACGGTTGTGTTCCCTCTCAAACAAGCACTTGCCCGGTCGGGCAACCGGAAAGCAAACTCTACCTGCCCGAAAGTTTTATTTACCTGCAAGGGGCAGGTGGGCAACCCTTAGTGTCAACGCCTGCCATATGCTAATGTAACACTGCTTTGGTACTTACCAGCAGTAATGATTAAGCAGGTAGACCATGACCAGAGAACACAGCCATGAACAGGCTTTGAACAGAGAACAAAATCAACAGAACTCCATATGCTAATGATAACACTGCTGTGATACTTACCAGCAAGCAGGTAGACCATGACCAGAGAACACAGCTATGAACAAGCTTTGAACAGAGAACAACATGAACATGCAATCAACAGAACTGGAACGGGCCATAAACAGAAAACTAGGCCATGAACAGCCCATACGAGTCAAGTCAATAACGTGACTGATGAGAGCACCCACAAGGCTCCATGGGCACCCATTTGGGAATCGGATGCACCCCAAAAAAAATATGTTAATACATCTAAAAATTATAATTGGTCGCACCAGTGCACCTTACATTTAGCAGGTCTGTCTATGTGTGTGTATGTATAGGTGCACCTGAATTATGCATTACATGAAAAAGTTAACCAACTAAAACGTTTAGTACTCTGGACTGGAGCCCTGAACAAACACCGCCCTTCCACCATTTCACCCTACTCTTAAACTGTGGGGCTTTTCATTCTTCTTCAGTGACCTGTAGCAACAGGCTCTGATGCTGACTTCACCTGTCAGCTTGTCTTTATTTGAAACTGTCAGGCATAAAACATGACATGATGAATAACAAGATAGTTTGACTTTTGATTGATTTAATACTTTATTAGCAGTTTGTATACAAAAAGCACATGACAGTACAGTTCAATACAGGGTCTGCTAAGAGGATTTAAACCCAAGAAAGCAATATGGCTTGTTTACATTGGGGTCCTTTGTCAACACAAATTGTAAAGGAAAAATGTACAACACCTTTATAATCGAAGATATAGCTGGACACATATAGTTTAAAACCCTTTTCCAGCAAAGAGTTCAATGCTTTACTGCTCGCGTTTGCAATCCTGTGGACATCCGTCACTTTCATCCTTGGTAGCTCTTCTAAGCATCTGGTGTAAAAAAAGAGCCATGCTGCTGGTCATCAGGGATGTTGAATGAATGCTACTCACAGCAGGTCCCTGTATGCAAAAACGAGATGTGAAAGGATTAGATTTTCATAAAGAAAAGTAAAGTCTATTTTGAGAGTCACACATAAAGAATGCTGCATTCTTTTAGGTACAATGTCTAGCACATAGAAGTACATTTGACTTGGTGAGGTTGGTGATGTATAATACAGCATTACAGATAGCATTACATGCAGGTAAACAACAGGAGAAAAGACATGCATGCAGCATAATAACGCTTCCGAGATCGGCATATCGTGATAAAATGTCTTCTGATTATCAAACAAGTCCATATGAGGGTCTAACAAACGTGATGGTGACAACAGCAATTCATTGATCATGTCTCATAATGTCTCATAAAGCATTCGGCTTTTTTCTGCATAATGTTTGGGATTTCAGCACCCAGTGTCAGATACTGAGAGCGCGGCCTAACTTGACTTTGATACATAGCTACTTTGGTAGCTTAGAGACCTGCAGCTCCAGAGTTTACAGTTCACCCTGTCCCTAGTGGATATACAACAGCTTTCGTAGCTACAACGATGGAGTCACAAGTCTCATTCTCGCCTGAAGCAGAGAGAGACTTGTATCCTACTCCATGGCGTGACCCTTACTAACTATTGGCAGGACGCCATCATCCAGAGGGGCCTGCTCATCACCAAGGCAAGACATCGAGCGGCATAAGAGATGCTGGAGACGAGGAGACGAACGGGACTGTCTACACACTTGGTGCCCCCTGCACTCCCGCAGGCCTATTTGGCAGCCCAGAGACCGACCTAAGAAGGAGATGTCTCCGCTGTGCTCCATCCGTAGACGATGTTTCCAGACGGCCCCCTTCCACCACGGAGGAGTAAGAAAAGTTCATCGGTCCCGGAGATTTACACCATTACTGACATTGCAAGTGTATATTTGAGTGATTAGCACTACTATGTCCTTTCTTAAGGGTGTACCGTATCTCTCTATTTCTCCTAATGCAATCTTATTGTTTAAGGGACTCGTTAGTCTACAATGCCCTCTAGAGGGGGAGACAGGTTACTATATTCATTTGATTAATGGCATTGTACCAATAAATAAATAATAATAATAATTTAGGACCTGCTCCGAGGTCATCAATTGGCACACATGCGATGCATGCATGCAATTCGTATCTGCGATTAACCCATCCCGTCGTCCTTCCCCCCCAAGGGCAGCCGAGAGCAGACAGGCGTCAACGTGAGCCGCGCCAGGGGACCAATCAAAGTGCTCCTGTCCGTCTTCGTCAAGGACGCCACAGCGTTAGCGATCTTGTTGTTGTGCATGTTTTTCCATTGGGTTTATCTTATCGGGGGGGAAACCCTTGCGAGCACGGGGAGAACATGCAAACTCCACACAGAAAGGCCTGGGAGATACCCCACCTGGGTAACTGGCATCATGGAAACCTGGTCCCCAAGCGGGATTCGAACCCTGGACCTTCTTGCTGTGAGGCGACAGTGTTTTTTTTTTTTTTTTTTTATCTTTTTATTATAAAAATAATCAGTTTACATTTTATGCATTTTCTATATATATATATACACACTATATTATTTAAATGTATTACTCACATTTCCCAGGCATAGCCCACCCCCTTCTTTTGCGCTTCCCTAAATCAACCAACAAAAACAGAACAAGCCACAAAGAAAACAGTGTTATATATACTTATTTCCTATACAACAAATCAAGCATAACCAAAAAAAAAACTCCCCTATCCCACCCAAACAAACCCACAAAAAACCTATCCAAAACCAAACTCTACTTTACCTTTTCCAAACTTAACACATTTACCACTGTCAATGAACCATCTCTTAAATATCTCCTTACTCAGCAATTTCTTACCATGAAATCATTATGATCACATTCGATATTAGTAAACTTTACATTCACATTTTCCCATATTGATCCTCCCACCAACCCCGGAAACACTTTCTCCCACACCTGTTCCGATGCTGGCACCCTTCTTTCTTTTGTTACAAAAAATCTATAAATATCTTTACTCCTCACATTTCCCAAACCCTTCTGCTCATCCCCCTTTCCTACCCTTAATTCTGGAAGACTACAGCTCCTATTCCCTACACACTCTCTCTCTATTATCTCTCTCCATTCCTTCGGCAATCCAGTTTAAATTTTTTCAAAATTTGACACGACAGTTGCAAACCGATATTCATCATCTACCTCGATCACATTGTCATAAATGGCCTGCACCGGGAGAAAACCTGGCACATACTCATATACAAAATCTTTTATCTGCGTCATCCCTGCTCTCAGGAAGATTTTACTATATAATACATTGCTATTATGGCATATCCTGGGGTTCAGGAATACTGGCTGATTTAAAACCATATCCAGTCCCACACAATCATATACAATGTTAGGCAGGTACTCTGCCCATGCCTGTAGTACCTCCCTATACATCTCCGGTATTTTTTCCATCATTAAAGGCTTAAAGCCCATAAATAAACCATTGTCACCACACCTACCTACCTTCTCTAGACTCTCTTTAAAGAAACACTTCCATCCATATTTGGTCTCATCATAAATATATTTCTGCACACATTTCAATCTTACAGTGTTCTTCCTTACCTTTAAGTCCATTAAATTCAAACCACCCTCATTACACTTACCTATTAAGACTTTGTGGGCGATTTTTGGTGACTTCCCCCACCACAGAAAATCCGCCACAACCCTATTAATTTCATTTTCTATTGCCTCTGGCATATCCAAGGCACCTAACACATATGTCAGTTTAGACATCAATAAACTGTTTATCACCACAACCTTACCCTTCAATTTTAGTGTGCGTTGTTTCCAAAATTGGAGCACCTGTTTAATCTTATTAATTATACCTACCCACGTTAAGTCCCTCTCCTCTTTCTCCTCTATCCCTATCCACACACCCAATATCTTTATGTGCCCCTCTGCTTTTTTCAGCGGAACCACACAATCACTAATTTTTACTTTACCTATACACAATAACTCAGTCTTATCAACATTAATTTTGGCTCCAGATGCCTTACCATATACCTCTAAGCACTCCATAATTCCATTTATGCTCTCCATGTCTCTCACCGTAAAGGTAGTGTCGTCCGCATATTGGTGGATCAAACTCTGCTCCCCGTAGGGTATTCCTATTCCAATTATTTCCTTTTTACTTTTTATGTATGTGGCCATAGGCTCTGCGGAAATCGCATAGAGCAAAGCTGAAAGAGGACACCCTTGCCTAACAGACCGCTCCACCCTAAACACATCTGTAATACACCCGTTACATTTCACACAGCTTTTTGCATCTTTATACAAAACACAGACCCAGTTGACCATCCTCTCCCCAAAACCAAAAACCTCCATGACCCTGATTAGGAAAAAATGCTCAACCCGGTCAAAAGCCTTGTTAAAGTCCACACTGAGTACTGCACAATCATCATTATTATAATTTACATAATTTACTACATCCTTAATCGTTCTTACAGTTTCTGTGATGTCCCTACCCGGAACACTGTAGGCCTGGGTTGGCGCCACTATGCTCCCAATTACTTTCTTGACCCTGTTGGCCAGAATTTTGGTAAGCACCTTATAATCAGAATTCAACAAACTTATAGGCCTATATCCTTCTAACTTTGTTTTACACCCTTTGTTTTTAAATAAAATTGTCAAGACACCAGTGGTCATTGCTTCATTACACTCACCATTCCTCTCTATTTCTCTGTACACTTTCAACAAAATAGGTGCTAGCAGACCAACAAAAGCCCTGTAAAATTCTCCTGACAAACCATCAAGCCCAGGACTTTTGTTAGTCTGCAAACCCTGAATCGCTTCCCTCACTTCTTTTTCAGTGATTTCACCATCACACATCACTCTATCCCCTTCATCTAATCTCATTTTCACAGTTTCCAGTACATTGTTCACACATTCAAAATCCACTCCTTCACTCTTATACAATTTTTTATAAAAAGATTCCACTGTATCCAATATTCCAACTAAGTCATTCACTTTTTCCCCTTTTTCGTTTTCTAGCTCTCTTATGTATGTCCTTCTCTGTTTACTTTTTTCTAGGCCTAGAAAAAACGAGGTGCTCCTTTCTCCTTCAAGGGCATATTTCGCCTTGCTCCTCATTATTGCTCCCATGCACTTTCTTCTTTCATTCTCTGCCCACTTTGCCTCTAGCTCTGTATACTTCTCTGCACTGTGTTCTGGATTTTCTTTTAATATTTCCTCTTCTTCGGCTAGCAACCCTTTTAATTCCCATTCTTCTCTTTTGTTTTTATAATTTCTGGCCTTTGTATATCTTATACTTATCTTTTTTACATTAATTTTAACTTGTTCCCACCACATACCCACATTTTCATTAAACATTGGGTTTTCCATTTCAGCTTTCACATACCCATATATCTTTTTTTGATATTTCTCCTCACTCAATACACTTGTATTTAAACACCACACACCCCCTCCTCTCCCTTGTATTTCTATTCCTAAATCAAAACACACAGCCGCATGGTCACTCAAAAAATTAAACTTCTGTTCTATATTATTAATGTAATTCCGTATTTCCCGTTTAACCAGACATAGATCAATCCGGCTTTGCCTTAAGCAGCCCGCCACCACTTGTTTCCTTGTAAACCCTCTTTTCCCAGAATTCTCCTCTCTCCACATATCCACTAGATCCACATCAGACATTATTTCTGTTAGTGTATTTCTAGCTGTGTCACACTTGAAAATCTTGCTCGTAGTATCTAACCTACTTCGCAAAGTGTTAAAGTCACCGACAAACAAACAATTCCCCTTCATGTGCACCTTTAGCCCTTCAAAAAAAACCTTCCTAATTTTCTCTACATTGGGCACATATATATTCCCTAATCTAAACAAAACTCCCTGATGTTCAAATTCTAATATAATCACCCTCCCTTCTGCGTCCTCATATATTACCTTTATATTTTCCACTACGTCTTTTTTAAATAATACTGCTACACCACATGATCGCTCTGTACCATGATTTACATATAATACATCAGTCCATTTTCTTTTCACATCATTCATCATATTTTCCGTCCACCACGTTTCCTGCAGCATCACTATATCTGTATTAAAAGTCGATATCACCTGCTCAATTTTAGTTTTGTTCCTCAGTCCATTCACATTAAGCGATGTTACAGTGATAGCAGCACACATGACGAAAAATATATTGATTATCCTATATATCATACCTTATCATACCTTCTTACACCACCCTTTAGCACCTCTCTCCTCTCTTGATTTTCTTTTCAGTAGGTTGATAGCAGATGGGCTGGTGTCCATCTCCTCAGAGTCCTCTGATGTAGCCCCCGCCTCTTCCCCGGTCCCTGGCAACCCCTCTGAGTCTCCTATAGACCCTTCCCTCTTCTTCCTCTCCTCCGCGCATGTAGACGTTCCCTCTGCCGCGTCCCTTTCGTCGCGCGCCTCTAGATGCGCTCTGCCGCCTCCTCGCCCGCCAGCGCTGCCTCCCCGTGTCCGCGGCCCAGACCCAGTAGCTCTTGTTTCGCCTGTAGATGCTCCGGATCCCAGCTGTCTCTCCACGGACTTCAGTGACCTCAGCAGTCCCGAATCAAAACCATCTATGTTTTCATTTAGGCCTGCGGTGTCCCCCCTCTCTCTCCGCCGCGCTGTCAGCTCCTTCTCCCCGTCATCTGCGTGCTGTGTGCTCGGGCCGTCACTCTCCTGTTCACTCTGACGCGCACTCAGCTCTGCGCTCTCCCCTGTCGCCGTCTCCACTTGATCTCCATCTGGGGTCTGCGTGATCTCCACCTCTTCCTCATCCTCCTCCGCTTCATCATCTCCTTCGTCTTCTTTGTCTTCTTCCTCTCCTTCGTCTTCATCATCAGCTACTGCCTCACCCTCGTCCTCTCCACCTGTTTTCTCCGTCTCAGTGGCCTCTCCTCCGTCGTTTCCACTCTCCTTGGCAGCCCCACCGGTCTCACCTCTCGTACCCTGCTCCTCGTAGCGCTTCCAGGGCGTGCATGTACACTGCTCGTACTTTTCATCACATCCCCTGCACTTTCGTTCAGTGTCACACTCTCGAGCGTAGTGACCCTGCTGGGCACATTTGTGACATTTGAAGTCCGGGCAATCTCTCAGGACGTGACCAGGCTGAAGACACAGCCTACAAACTCGCACCTGCCTATTATGGATCACTCGAAAATGTTCCATCCCCTGTTGAGTCTCAAACCGGGTCGAATACGGCAGGGATTTGACATACTCAGTGAACTTCACTTTTACGAACCTTGTGCCGTCTATAATGTTTGTTCCAGGCCACGTCCTTCTCTTGATCTGCGTTACCGCCGCCACTCCCCATAGCTTCAGTTTCTCGAGAATGTCCTCATCCGTTACGTATAAAGGCAGACCCAAAAAAGAGACGACAACCTCATCGTTCGACAGTTCTGTTGCCATTATTCTACTGTCCTTGATTTTAAATCCGTCCATCAGTTTCTCCTTCACCTTCTCATCCATCAACATGATTTCATACTTCTTGGGCGTCTTGTATCGACATCCAATGACAGTCCCACACTCCGACTTTATCGCCCTCAAAAGCTCCATCATTGTGACTCTATCAGGCCCCTCAATGTCCACCTCAACTGTTAATCTTAACTCATATTTTCGTTCATTCATTTCATCCGTCTGTCTCGGAATCCGCCCACCGTTCGAAATGTTTGTTGCCATGATTTCCCGTCCGAGCCTCGAGACAAACGTCAATTTCCCCCAAACAGCTAAAAGCCGTTGGGGGAAACTACACTATACAAAAAAACAAAATAACACTCTACTACTTACTCTATACTCACTTTAACCAACTATCTCACTATCAAACTCAAAGCTTCCGCGCGCTGTCAAATTCAAACCGACCTGTCAAAAAAAGGGCGTGTTCTAGGCGACAGTGTTAACCACTACACCACCGTGCCGCACCGTACCAAAGGGAATGAATGAAAAATGTTGTTATCCTGTTTCCTACAAGTGACTTTTATTACTTTTATTATCATGAGTATATTATCATTACTATTATTTTACAAATGGTGAAATGTTTTCTTTCTGTTGTTGTTTTTTCTTTGCTTATAGAATTTTGTGTTTGCTATTGGCTTATTTAAGTTTCTGGTATATATTTGTTTTCAACATGCTACATTATCAAGTCCTTACTCTGGAGGTCAAAGTTGACTTGCATTCCCAAGCTCACCTCTATGATGTCACTTCCTGCCCTCATGGTATAGGCCTATAGCTCCCATTTTTACAAGCTATCACTGCTAGCCTATTACACTGAAGATGGAACACCTGTTCCGAAACATGTCTGTACTATAGGCTGCCATTAAAAAGAAATTAATCTGAGAGTGCTGGTCCGGCCTTCTGCTTTTTTCTTCATAATATTAGCAAAAATTCTAATTTGGCTAACTAACAGTAAACGTTTTTACATGAAATACAGCCCAAAAACCCTGCGGACAAACGTTTGCTTATTAAATAGATTATATAATATGATAATACAAACGTTGCATTACCTCTCTGTGATGACAAAGTTGTTTAAATAACGGGAGAAAAGTTGCTGAAAACGATGTATTTTGATGGGACCACGGAAGACCTGCCGGAAAATGCCTACTTCACGTTGTGCAAGTGGAGAATAGACCACTGCATTGCATGGGAGAGAGAGCGGGGGGAGAAAATGTATGAATGTGGATGAGAGCCTTGACATTAGGTGGTTGTAGCTATGGCTGTGACGGCTGTGTACGACATGATCCAATAGCCTTTTATACGCCTGGGTCTCCTGAACACGGAGAGACCAGTCCCAAGTCGATCAGCACTTTCTCTGCCAAGCTATGGTCACTTTTCCGCACCTACTCCCGAAGGGAGCATGTCTATGTTCCCCGGGTCCTATGTTCCCCGGGTTCTATGTTCCCCGCTTTGATTGATTGATTGATTGAACATTTTAGACCACCAGCCCTGATTCCAAACTCTAACCTTAACCAGTTCGAAAGAGGGCCTAAGCTTAACCATTTGAAACAAGGCGGACATTAATAATTAATCAAATAATACAAATTTATAAAATTTTCAATCTATTAATCAATCAAAGCGGGGAACATAGAACCCAGGGAACATAGGACCCGGGGAACATAGAGATGATCCCCTCCCGAACTCCACATGCGCAGATCGCCCACGGAGTCTCTCTGAATTGTCCAGAGATCTAGGCTTATCAATCTGCGCATCAACTTTTAAATGTTCTTTTGATGCAGTCAGAGCTTGGTAAAGCTGCATTCTCCCACTATGCTCCCTTTTTATGGAATACGCTGCAAGCAGTTGCGGCTGGTGAATTCTTCTCCAGGGGGGGCGCTATACCAAACATTTTGCGAATATTTAAGTAGGTAGAGTACAACTATCACCATTGCCATCAATCAATATATGATCGCAGCCACGTCTCTCTCTCTCTCTCTCTCTCTCTCTCTCTCTCTCTCTCTCTCTCTCTCTCTCTCTCTCTCTCTCTCTCTCTCTCTCTCTCTCTCTCTCTCTCTCTCCCCGTATTCAGATCTGTCCAATAATAATCACAGATGTATATCTTGTCATTTTAAACAAGTTACCATTATATTGTCCCGGTGATTATGCCCCCCCGCGGCGAAAATAATTAGTATCCCCCTCTATCTCTCTCTTTCTCTCTCTCTCACACAGACACACACAGCATGATGTGGAATCCCAGCTATCGTTACAAGACTTACTTACCATCACAAGAGTTGAATGGGGCAAGATATTCAGCTGTCCAGTCCACAACAAACCATAATCCAATTATTTTTTTAAATCCACTCAAAAAGAAACTCCACAGTAAAGTTACAGTCCATACCGTTAGCTGGTAGCTAACGGTAGCTGGTGGTAGCTGCATCCAGCTAGCCATGTAGCTTCTTGTTAGCCACCACAAGTAGAAAACGACAGAGTATATCCTTTTTCTGTCTGTTGATTGTTTCTGAACTGAGGAGATATCAGGCTGATGAGGTAGAAACTCTTTCACTCCAGTGTTCATCTCTCAAAAGGTATTGTTTTGAGGGATTTACCTGCATTCGAGGTTGTAATGTTGTAAAGCTATAAGCTAAGCTAACTATAAATTCAAAATGAAAATACTCCTTGAAACCGAAACCATGTCAACTGGTGGTGACGAGTGAACACAGAGTGTGGAGGCGTGAGCACAGAGTGCGTCTGCAGTGCTTGCTTGTCCAGAGCGCCCGAAGCCGCGACCCCCCCAGCCCCCCCAAGCCCGCCCCCCAGATCATATTTATGACCATTGATAGGCTAAAATGTATTTACTAGATTCATTACAATTGGCCCGCTTGCGCGCAGTGACGCCTACTCACTGCGTTTTGTCTAGCGCCCCGGATTCGGATGTAGTTTCTATAGACTGACGTCAATCACAAACGAGGGGGAGGAGATTAGAATAGCATGCAAAAAACAATGATTTATACTATATTTATTGCTATATTAACGTTATTGTGCATTTTAATAGTAATTATTATTCATTTTAAACATGTTTAGTTTATTTTTAGGGCTTCAAGCCTTCAAAATATCTAAAATAAAAAAAACACAAGTTCTTCTTCTCCTACTCTCTCATTGCTCTCAACCAGGGGGGGCGGCGCCCCAGCGCCCCTAGTGGCGAGACGCCACTGGCTGCAAGTAAAACTTTGTCTAGAGGCACTTCCTACTGTGAATGCTTTTAAAGGAATGCTACGATTAGCCCTTTATGAAACATGTAACTGTTTTACCTGATGCTATTGCTGATCTGATTATGCTCCTTGCCACTGCACAAATGGCCTTCTTCTTCTTCTTCCGTGTATTTATATTTGAATTGTATGTTTTTTGTTTAATGCCCTGTTTTATGTTGAAACTTGTTGTGTGCCGTGTTGGTCAGGACTCCCTGGAAGAAGAGATCTTGTATCTCAATGGGACATTCCTGGATAAATAAAGGATAAATAAATCAAATAGAAATAAATCGGCCTTGGCACTTAATGTCAAGGCTCTGATCCGCATTCATACATTTTCTCCCCCGAAGAAAAGTGGTTACAAAATTAATCTGATAGTATACACTTGGCACATATAGTACAGTATACATTTCACAAGCATACACACAAAAAACAAAAATCAAAATAGCTAACTACTTAACACTTTAATCGCCGAAGACGCTGGGCGGCGTCTTTCCCCGCCATGCGTATTCTGCCGAAGACGCTGGGCAGCGTCTTTGATATCAATATTTCAAAAATCTGTGATCGAAATCATATTTCTCCCCCGGAGACATGATATGTACTGTTGAGCCCCTCTCAACTCTCCAACGGTTCAAGAGCGCCATCTGGTGGCCGATCGGCGGATCGCCAGGGTGGAAACAGGAAATGAAAGCTGGTGCTCATTTCAATTCGGTCCGATCACTCGGTAATAGTCTCAGGACTCGAGCTGATCACAACGGATAGCAATCCGTTACCAATAACTCGATAAACAACATGATTTGGACGTATATACTATTATACAACCTGGAAATGGATCGGATATTTCTACATCCCATAATAGGAATATTTCAGTTCCACGCTCATCGTCCAACGGCGCGAGGAAGATACGGTAAGATCCAGCGTTATTTTTCAACGCGTTCGATACTAACTGCTCTAATGATCATATCACCCACACTAGATGAATGATATAACGTTGGCCACGGAATTATAAACGACCCCCCGCCCATCCGTGAATATTAAAAGCAACCAACTTGTGTTCAGCCTTTCGTTCAGCGTTTCTCTGATTGGCCACACGGCCACGTGACCGCGCTGCCGCGCGGCAGACAGTAGGTTATACCGTAATGAATCATTCTTCCGTTGGCCGTCGCAATGACTTGTTTTGTTTACATCAGGGTGAACGCTGTTGTATTTGCAAATATGAGAGCCAGCAATACGCAGTACGCAATACCACCCACTTCAATGACAGAGCTCTCATATTTGCGAATGCATAAACTATATCTTAAATTATGGCTATGTGTCTAATATGGCTGTCGCGAAGTCATTGATAAACTACCAGCCTCCACACTGATGTACAGTGACTGACGTTAAAAACGCGAAACAACATATAACGTTACAATGTACAGTTTCTAGTTACAGTAGTGACGCGTGAATCGAGATAGTCCTAACAGTGTTTATTATTAAGAGTCAGATAGTCCTAACAGTGTTTATTAGTAAGAGTCAGATAGTCCTAACAGTGTTTATTAGTAAGAGTCAGATAGTCCTAACAGTGTTTATTATTAAGAGTCCTAACAGTGTTTATTATTAATTAACGTCATAAACGAACTACCAGCCTCCACACTGATGTACAGTGACTGACGTTAAAAACGCGAAATAACATATAACGTTACAATGTACAGTTTCTAGTTACAGTAGTGACGCGTGAATCGAGATAGTCCTAACAGTGTTTATTATTAAGAGTGAGATAGTCCTAACAGTGTTTATTAGTAAGAGTCAGATAGTCCTAACAGTGTTTATTATTAAGAGTCAGATAGTCCTAACAGTGTTTATTATTAAGAGTCCTAACAGTGTTTATTATTAATTAACGTCATAAACGAACTACCAGATTTATTTTGCACCAGGGAACTTGAAGGTTCCAGCCGCGCTCGCGGCAAAAGGGGGCGGGCTAGCGGCATGGGGTCGTGGCCAATCAGAGAAAAGCTGAACACAAGTTGGTTGCCTTTAATATTCACGCATCCGGTCAACATCAGATCATACTTAGTAACTCCTAGAAGCACGTCCAGTTGAAATGTTTTATCTCGCACAGATTCCTATCAAACTGTATTTCATCATCAATATAATGCATTTGGGGCTATAAATCAAGTTCTGGAGAAAGCTGCAGAAAACGATAAAAACATACTTATACTTTAGACCGTATTTTAGTATGAATGTGTGAATGAAAAAGTATAACGTTGCTACACCCTGAACAATAGATATAGGACGTTGAATGGGCCATAGTAATGTCAATTTAGCAATACAATTTAAAAAGTTATAGCCCTGCAAAGAAGGGGAACTTCTCCATGTTAAATAGGGCTGGCGAGGGATGGTAAATATTCCAAAAATAGTTTGAAAGGGAGAAGA
Organism: Notolepis coatsorum; assembly: GCF_963971535.1. NCBI lineage: Eukaryota > Metazoa > Chordata > Actinopteri > Aulopiformes > Paralepididae > Notolepis > Notolepis coatsorum. The sequence goes on along the minus strand of NC_140173.1, from coordinate 43,907,093 downwards.
TATTTTGACAATACATTTATTCAAGATTGATTGATTATAAAATTCCCCCAAAAAGTATTGTATGCCTCTTAAAGGGTTATTAATGACGATAATGGCACTATTCAAATTGCAGTCTGTAATATGGAATACATTTTCCATTTAACTTAATTTTATATGGATTCCTGAGGCAAAGTAAGGGAACGGAAGATACATTATAATTATGAGAGATTGATTGTGATATTACAAACGTTAATTTACCCAATCTGAATGGCTATCAGCGTTGCTAATTACACTATTCAGTCTCAAGTCTGTAATTAGGAATAAATGGTCCATGTAACCTTTGATTTTATAGGCAAGAGTTATGAGAATTGTTACGAGTTGCTATGTGTAATCCTGTGGAGTTAACTGCAAATAATTCTAAGCAAGAACCAATCATTAAACTGTAACATATTCATTCAATCTTTATTTAATCTCGAGGGATTTAAATGTACATTTCTCATCAAGCCAGATGCCAAGATAGTTATATTCTTTAACTCTCAATAACAGATCCATTCACAGTGGATATATGCAAATCATCACAAACAGTACCTTTGGCTCTAGAGAACAGCATGAACTTTGTTTTATTTGTATTAAGTAGTACCAGTAATTTAGTACCAGTTTAAGATTAATAAGCGCATCCTGCTAAATATTAAAGGAGAGTTGTACGTTTTCAGTGTCTTGTTTTGGAGCATCCGCAATACAATATACAACAGTGTAATCTGCATAGAGATAGAGATTATCTATGTATTAGAGATTAGAGATTATATATATCGTATTTTTTTTACAGTATTTGTATTTCCCCACAATCAGACACACATGCACATGTGATACACAAACACACACATCGTACACATGCATTTACAGCACTTGTGCAGTGCTGAGAGACCAGACTGATAACAGCGATGGCAAATGCATGTAATTTCTGGTCAGCATGTAGACCGTTCCCTAGACCGTAGCCTACATCTTCACACTTTTATCAGACAAAGACAGGAACATCACTGCAGTGCCAGTGTGAATCCCTGGACTTGTGAGTTGTTTTGGTGAGTTACTTTTGTTAGTCAAAAGTCAATGTCAGCTTTATTGTCAGTTGTCACCTCTCGTAATGTGCAAGACATACAGAGAAATGCAATTGCATCCCCCCCTTCCCACAGTGTATAAAGAACAAGATCTAATATAAACATAAAGTACACTATAAACATAAAGTAACATAATGGACAGTATACAGGACTATATACAATGAAGACTAGCTAAAAAAAGTGAATGTATGAGTGAATGTAAATATAGAGGTAAACAAGAACTTAGTGCAAAACTTTTAGCAGCAGTGGTACATAGTAAGTATGAATAATAAATAATGGCAGTAAAATATAATAATACAATAATGGCAGTAAAGTGGCAGTGAGATGATGGATATGGCAGTAAACTAATATGATGTACACTAAATAAATAAACTAAATAATGGCAGTAGAGTAAAGTGTCTGTGGGGGGCAGAGTAAGAGAGGAGTCCAGATTATGTGGAGGCAGGTAAGAGAGAGGGGGGATAGCTGGGTGTGTGTGTGTGTGTGTGTGTGTGTGTGTGTGTGTGTGTGTGTGTGTGTGTGTGTGTGTGTGTGTGTGTGTGTGTGTGTGTGTGTGTGTGTGTGTGTGTGTGTGTGTGTGTGTGTGTGTGTGTGTGTGTGTGTGTGTGTGTGCGCGTGCGTGCGTGCGTGCGTGCGTGCGTGTGTGTGTGTGTGTACTGCCTTTTTTGTGCGTATATATTGAGCAGCCTCTGTGGAATACTAATGGTAGCTACTAGCTATAGCTTAGACATGCTGGTCATGCCTCTGGTGCTGTAGACACTATACCTGGAGCTTCTGGAGCTGTAGACACTATACCTGGAGCTTCTGGTGCTGTAGACACTATACCTGGTGATGTAGACACTATACCTGGAGCTTCTGGTGCTGTAGACACTATACCTGGTGATGTAGACAATATACCTGGTGCTGTATACACTATACCTGGTGCTGTATACACTATACCTGGTGATGTAGACACTATACCTGGTGCTGTAGACACTATACCTGGAGCTTCTGGTGCTGTAGACACTATACCTGTTATGGTTTGTAACCGACCCCAATCGCACAACACAAGACAGGTATGAGAGTAAGCCAAGAACTGGGCATTTATTGAAACACACAGAAAACGGCACTGTCCCTTTAAGGGAGAACACAAAATAATAGAGAACAAGAAAGGGGAAAATAGGCATAGTGCCTTTAAGAGGCGAGCTGGCCAAGGGGAAGGCTAAGGGAAGGCTAACGGAACAGGGCCGGGGCAAGGGACAAGGCAGGAACAGGGAGGACTAGGAGGACTGGACAGGGAGGACTAGGAGGACTAGAGAGGGGAGACAGGGACAGAGGCCCGCGGAGGCGGGCTGGGGACAGGGAGGACTAGGAGGACTAGAGTGGGGAAACAGGGACAGAGGCCCACGGAGGCGGGCTGGGGAGAGGGAGGACTGGAAGGACTAGACAGGGAGGACTAGTTTAAGTTTAAGTTTAAGTTTATTTGGATCCCCATTAGCCACAGCAGTGCTGGGGCTATTCTTCCTGGGGTCCATAACACATAAAATACAGTTACAGACGTATACACTCACAACATTTACATGTCATACAGACAATTAAAACAACAATAAAAACCCTTATACACTCATACCATTTACATGACATACAGACCATTAAAACAACAATAAAAACCCTTATACACTCACAACATTTACATGTCATACAGACAATTAAAACAACAATAAAAACCCTAATCAAATTCATAATACAAGATAAAAATATCAGACACATACATTTTCATTTACGTACACACTATCTATTAGGGAATGTCAATTTCTTTGGTTGAAAATGTTGTTTTACCACGATTTTGAAACGGCATTTACTATTCTCCTGCTTAACATGTCTGGGAAGAGAGTTCCATTCCTGCATACCACGGAACATGACAGTTCGCTTCATTGCATTCGACCTCACTTTTGGAAGTGTAAAACCTCGTGCAGAAGCAGAAGTCTGGTGGAATGGTTGTGTCTGTCAAGACTTATTGATAAATTGTTATATAAAATTGAGGGCATCTTTGTAACAAGAATATTCCTAGTGAATACAAGGAGTGAGCAGAGTAATTTATGTTTGACAAGTAACCAAGTTAAACAACTGTGCATCGCTGCAACATTAGTTCTGTACTCACAGCGAAGCGCTATACGTGCTGCTTTGTTTTGTACCATTTGTAATTTTTTCAGTTTATTCGTTGTTACATTCGACCATACTGCAGGACAATGGTCAAGATTTGACAAAACCAGAGCTTGAATTACCTGTTTGATAGAATTTAGTGGTAACAAATGAGCACATCTTTTAACAACAGAAATCCCTCTTCCCATTTTCACTACTATATTGTTTATATGGTGTGACCATGACAATTTACTGTCTAATGTTACCCCTAGGAGTTTAGTCTCCTGGACTTGATTAATTACCACATCACTTATCAAAAGTTTCAAGACTGGGTTCGTTCTTAGAGTATGGTTTGAACCGAAAATGATGCTACTTGTCTTTGATATGTTTAGAACTAGTTTGTTATTCTTTATCCATTCCATCACTGATTGCAACTCTGCCTTTAGAACCGTATTTAATTCATTGGCTGTTGAGGCTGATGTGTAAATCGTTGAATCATCCGCATACATAGAAATATAGGACTTATTTAGGACAAGAGGCATGTCATTTGTAAATATGGTGTAGAGCAAAGGCCCAAGGCAACTTCCTTGGGGTACTCCACACCTTACCGTTTTAACTTCTGAGTAACTCCCATTAAAAAAAACTATTTGTTTCCGGTTTGCTAAATAAGTTTGCATCCAAGATAGTGCAGATGAGGAGAAACCGTAACATTCAAGTTTTTTAAGTAAGAATTTGTGATCTATGATGTCGAATGCTGCAGTAAAATCAAGCAAGACAGCTCCAACCATTTTCTTTTTATCTATCTCTTTCAGCCAATCATCCGTCATTTGGGTTAAAGCAGTCGCTGTTGAATGTCCTTCACGATATGCATGTTGAAAATCAGTGGTCAATGTGTTAAAAGAAAAGTAGCTTTTAATCTGTTCACTTACTATTCTTTCCATCAGTTTACTCAAAACTGGCAGTAAACTTATGGGACGACTATTAGATCCTGAGAATGGCAATTTCAAATTTTTTGGCAGTGGTATTACTTTGGCAGTTTTCCACTGTTGCGGATACAAACATTCACTAAAGGATTGATTTATAATATGACAGATAGCAGGGGCAATTAAATCAGGGACCAATTTCAGAAGTTTCCCGTCAAGACCGTCAACACCTGGTGGTTTGTTTTTAGTGGTACTTAACATATATTCTACATTACTTATAGTCACACTATCAAAATTAAATTGACAATTTTTATCTTTCATTATTTTATTCTTTATTAATAAATAAGATTTTTCATTATCTATTGTTTGCATATTATTTCTTAAATTATCTACTTTTCCAATAAAATAATTGTTAATATGATTAGCAATCTCAACTGGTTTGGTGAGGAATTTTCCTTCCGTTTCTAGAAAGGATGGGGTAGGTTTCTTATTCCTGCCCATTATTTCATTTAGAGTATTCCATAATAATTTACTGTCATTTTTTATATAATTAAACCTATTTTCATAATACAATTTCTTCTTCTTCTTATTACATTTTGTAACAACATTTCTTAATTTACAATATACCTCCCAGTCTGATTTATAACCTGATGTATTTGCTATTAATTTAGCTCGATTACGTTCTATCATATATTCTTTTAGTTCATCATCCAACCATGGTGTTCTGACGCTTCTGACTGTAAACTTTCTCAATGGTGCATGTTTGTCAACAAGTGGCATAAAAATGGTATCAAATTCCCATAGAGATTTTTCAGGATCTTTTTCCCTCAACACCTTTGACCAACATAGATTTTCAACATCCTTCACAAAGCTGTCTTGATTAAACATTTTATACGATCTTTTGTAAATTATTTTAGGTCCTAGTTTTGGCATTTTAGTCTTCCTCACAATAGCAATTAAGTTATGGTCGCTACAACCAACAGTTACAGATACCGCCTTGGAACATAGCTCCGCATTGTTAGTAAAAATGTGATCAATGCAGGTTGAGACCTGGTTACCATCCTTTTTCAAACATATCCTAGTTGGTTTGTTAATTACCTGTGATAGACCACATGCATTTGCTACAGTTAGAAGTCGTTTTTTCAATGGGCATTTCAATGAAAACCAATCGATGTTAAGGTCACCCATAAAATAAATCTCATTACTCAAATCACACACTTGGTCCAACATGTCACATATTTGTTCTAGATACACATTATTTGCACTAGGTGGTCTACAACAGCAACCGATCAACATAGGCTTCAAATGAGGCAAGTGTACTTGCAGCCATAATGTTTCAATTTCATTATTCATTAAATCTTCCCTAATCTTCACTGGAATAAGATTCTGAATATAAAAAGCAACCCCTCCCCCAAATGCATTCCTGTCCTTTCTAAAAATGTTGTATCCATCAATTTGCAATGCCCCATCCTCAAATGTAGAATCAAGGTGTGTTTCTGATATAGCTAAAATATGGAAATTGTCTGATAGTAAAATCTCTGATATCTCAGCTAGCTTGTTTCTTATGCTACATATATTTATATGTGCCATCTTTAACCCCTTTTTGGGTAGGTTAGTATTAATTAGCATTGTATACTTTATTCAATCATAACGTTGGTAGGTGTGGCAAGGGCAACAACCATTCAACTGTCCCTCGGCTGCTTTGGGGTGCTACTTCGTGGTCGGATTATCAGTCTGTCATACCTCAGAAAGGCGATCTCTCCTCTCTCACGAGCAGCTCTCATCTTGGGCAACAGTTCTTTTCTTTTCAGACGGACAGCGTCTGTGTAGTCCTCGTTTATGTAAATGTTTGTCCCTTTGAGTTCTTTGGCTCTCTGAAGAACCGCTGATCTGTCCTTGTATTTTGAAAATGTCACCACAATGGGTCTTGGTCTCTCGCGTCCCTCCCCAGGTTTCCCTGTTCGGTGCACCCTCTCCATCTCAATGTCCCTCTGTAGCTTGAGATTGTCCACCATGACGCTCCTCACCTTCTCTTCCGTGTCTCTCCAGGTTTCTCCAGGCAACTCAGCTATGCCATCAATGACCAGGTTGTTTCTTCTGTATTGACCTTCTAAATACTCTATTTTATCTGTGACTGTTAGCAGGCTTTCACAGGTTTTCCAGATGTCAGATTGCATGTACTTGCAACTATCTGACTGTTTTGCATTGTTAGCATTGATGTCGTCAACCTCCTTCTGTGTGTACTGGATGCTTGTTTTAATTTCCTGGACCTCCCTTGTAATTGCATCCAGTCTTGAGTTTGTAGAGTCCATGATGATTTTTACAAAGCTTTTGAAATTGTCCTGTTGTGTTTGTAAGAGAGCAGTGAACATCTCTTTTTGCTGTTGCAGTAATTCATTTACTTGTGCAAGTGAGGCATAGTCCTCATCTGATTTAGGCTCATTTTTATCTTTCTTTGGTGGCATTGTGGTTTAGTGTTAAGAAGGCTATAGAGAACAACTTGATATGAAATACCGGTGGTAGCTGGGCTGCTGGAGCCTGGTGGTAGCTTAGCTGCTGGAGCCTGGTGGTAGCTGAGCTGCTGTAGCTGGTGGTAGCTGGGCTGCTGGTGGTAGCTGGGCTGCTGGAGCCTGGTGGTAGCTGAGCTGCTGGAGCTGGTGGTAGCTGGGCTGCTGGGGCCTGGTGGTAGCTGGGCTGCTGGAGCCTGGTGGTACAGTAGCTGAGCCGCTGGAGCCTGGTGGTAGCTGGGCTGCTGGAGCCTGGTGGTAGCTGGGCTGCTGGAGCTGGTGTTAGCTGGGCTACTGGAGCTGGTGGTGTTAGCTGGGCTACTGGAGCTGGTGGTAGCTGAGCTGCTGGAGCTGGTGGTAGCTGGGCTGTTGGAGCTGGTGGTAGCTGAGCTGCTGGAGCTGGTGGTAGCTGAACTGCTGGAGCTGGTGGTAGCTGGCTGCTGGGGCCTGGTGGTAGCTGAGCTGCTGGAGCTGGTGGTAGCTGAGCTGCTGGAGCTGGTGTTAGCTGGGGCTGCTGGAGCTGGTGGTAGCTGAGCTGCTGGAGCTGGAAGTAGGGCCTCTACTGAAGCATGGGCCTGGCCTGGTGGATGTAGAACCACTGCTGCAGCCTGGGTCTGGCCTGGTGGGAGCAGGACCACTGCTGGGCTTGGTTTGGTTAAAGCTGAATCTGGTTTCAATCTAGATTTCACAGATTCAACGTGATCTATTTAAAATAACCACCTAAAAACCTCTGGTGAAGTTTTGGTCGATAAAACAGAGAGGATTAGCAAGATATTGAAGAGATTGTCTCAAGGTTCCTCACAACAAACTTCCTCGAGCGGCCATCTTGGAAATGATGATGGTATGTCTGGGACTAGGAGGACTAGACGGACTGGACGGAATGGACAGGGAGGACTGGAGAAAAACAGGGTAAGGCCTTGGAACAGGGCGAGGGCTGGAGCTGCATACTGGGACAGAGAAAACAGACAAAGCCTGGGATACAAGTATTAATGAATGTTGCTGCACTGCAGCCTCTCCCGGGATGGTTCGTCTGAGGAAGCAGACGGTGGACGTCAGAGCCGCTCTGCAGATTTCTCTCGGCAGATCTCCGAGGTGGTAAACGGGACCGAGAGGGAGAGAAGGAGCGGGTTAGCTCAGAGTACAGTTGGGAACAGAGCAGGTGACAGGAGAGGTGACTTGTCCCAAAAACAGAGTAATCCAAGTGACTGAATCTTCGGTGTATATACACACTGTGAGTAACGTCCAAACACAAATCCATGTGATAGAATCTTCAGTGCAAATAAACACTGTGAGCGAAGTCCCAAATACAAATCCAAGTGAATAATATCTTCGGTGTGTATACACACAGTGAGCGATGTAAAGGCCAAATATTATCCCAATGAACTATCCAAAAAGCTGACGCTGGGTGAGTGACAGTCTGACAAAAAGCAGGATATCTTCAGTGTCCTTAAACACACGAAAAACGAATAGGATCAAAGACAGTCATAAAAAACTCACCCAGGCGCTGTGCGTAAAGAGAGCAGGATAAACAGGGCGAGCGCGTCGCCACGGGGAACGGGGTGTCCAAGCGGAGGTCTGAGTGGTGTGCGACTGCTTGGAGTACGCGCCGGTACGGAGGGCGCAACTGGCGCGGAGGTCTGAGGGGTGCGCGTCTGCTTGGAGTACTCGCCGGTACGGAGGACGCATCTCGAGTGCGTCTGAATGCGCGTCTGGAGTGAAGAGCGCGTCTGCGCGGAAGAGCGCGCCGGCTCGGAGAGACGCATCCTCCCGTAGAGTATTAGGAAGCGATGCGCGTCTGGAGTGAAGAGCGCGTCTGCTGCGCGGAGGTCTGGATGCGCGTCTGGGCGTCTGCTGCGCGGAGGTCTGAATGCGCGTCTGGGCGTCTGCTGCACGGAGGTCTGGATGCGCGTCTGGACGTCTGCTGTGCGGAGGTCTGAAGTGGAACACTGGAATACCTCCCGTAGAGGATTAGAGAGCGTAGTAACAATGTCTCCATCCAGGCAAACGGCGACAGGTGGCCAAAGCTTGCACCCCGTCTCACGCCGGAGATAAAACAGCTGACAGAACCAGAACTCCCGTAGGAGCCTATAGACAGAGTAACTCCTGAAGGAGTTAGGTGATAGAGATATGATACGGCATGATAAGGGACGACCGACCAGGGACAGAGGGGAAGAGCGAGGTACTTAAAGCCCACAGGGGAACTAATTAGCATGCACATCAGGTGCGTGAAGGTAATTGATACTTGAAACTAGAAGTGTGTGTTCAGCACCAGACCAATCAAACATAATGACAGGTAGTCCAAGGGTGTGGTTGCCGAAGAGCAAACGAACGTGAGGGTGGGGGCTAGTGAGGTGAGGAGAATGCAATTGATAAACAGAAAACTAAAGGAACAGAGCGAGTAGGCTTAAAGGAACAGAGCGAGTAGGCTTAAAGGAACAGAGCGAGTAGGTGAGCAATGGACAAAACCTCACAATACCTGGTGATGTAGACAATATACCTGGTGCTGTATACACTATACCTGGTGCTGTATACACTATACCTGGTGCTGTAGACACTATACCTGGTGATGTAGACAATATACCTGGTGCTGTATACACTATACCTGGTGCTGTATACACTATACCTGGTGCTGTATACACTATACCTGGTGATGTAGACACTATACCTGGTGCTGTAGACACTAGACCTGGTGCTGTAGACACTATACCTGGTGATGTAGACAATATACCTGGTGATGTAGACAATATACCTGGTGATGTAGACAATATATCTGGTGCTGTAGACACTATACCTGGTGATGTAGACAATATACCTGGTACTGTAGACACTATACCTGGTGATGTAGACAATATACCTGGTGCTGTAGACACTATACCTGGTGATGTAGACACTATACCTGGAGCTGTAGACACTATACCTGGTGCTGTAGACACTAGACCTGGTGCTGTAGACACTATACCTGGTGATGTAGACAATATACCTGGTGATGTAGACAATATACCTGGTGATGTAGACAATATATCTGGTGCTGTAGACACTATACCTGGTGATGTAGACAATATACCTGGTACTGTAGACACTATACCTGGTGATGTAGACAATATACCTGGTGCTGTATACACTATACCTGGTGCTGTATACACTATACCTGGTGCTGTAGACACTATACCTGGTGATGTAGACAATATACCTGGTGCTGTATACACTATACCTGGTGCTGTATACACTATACCTGGTGCTGTATACACTATACCTGGTGATGTAGACACTATACCTGGTGCTGTAGACACTAGACCTGGTGCTGTAGACACTATACCTGGTGATGTAGACAATATACCTGGTGATGTAGACAATATACCTGGTGATGTAGACAATATATCTGGTGCTGTAGACACTATACCTGGTGATGTAGACAATATACCTGGTACTGTAGACACTATACCTGGTGATGTAGACAATATACCTGGTGCTGTAGACACTATACCTGGTGATGTAGACACTATACCTGGAGCTGTAGACACTATGCCTGGTGATGTAGACACTATACCTGGAGCTGTAGACACTATGCCTGGTGATGTAGACACTATACCTGGTGCTGTAGACACTATACCTGGTGATGTAGACAATATACCTGGTGCTGTAGACACTATACCTGGTGCTGTAGACACTATACCTGGTGATGTAGACACTATACCTGGAGCTGTAGACACTATACCTGGTACTGTAGACACTATACCTGGAGCTGTAGACACTATACCATGGTACTGTAGACACTATACCTGGTTTGATTGATTGATTGAAAAGTTTATTAACAGATTGCAAAATGGGTACAGTACAGTACAGCTCAATATATACAATTGTTAAGGGGATGCAGACCAGAGAAAGACTTTCGTCTTGTTTACATCAGGGTCCCCCATTTTCAATTCATCATAACATATATGACACACACGACAGACAGTACTGCTACATCTATACATTTATGACATACCAGATTTGCAAATACAGTACTGTTTGTGATACAAAAAGTGTCCAGAAAAAGAGTGTATATACATTTGACGTAGAAACTGTACATTGGAGGAGGTAGGGTAGGTGGGGTGGGGTTGGGTGGGTGGCAGGCCACGTGAGCGGATTGGCGCGGCCGAGAAATCCGCTCTTCGCTCTTTAAAGCTTGGTCCGCTCCGCTAATCGCTCATGTTGACCCCGCCCCCAAGTCGCTCTCCGCTCGCTCCCCGCTCACCTTGAATCGAGCGCTCCCCGCGCCAGATCGCTCGGCAGATATTTTTTTCTTTTTTTGGAGCATGGTGTAAATTAGCTCAAACTACAACAGTCTACACCCCCTGGGCCCCTTAACAATTGTTTGTATTGAGCCGCATTGTAATTGTACCCATTCTGCAATGTTAAATAACGTTGTTTATCCATTCACTAGCTCTATTAAGCGATGATAGGCTAGCCGAGCCACAATGCTATGGTCGCTGCCATTAACGTTAGCATGTAAGCTAACGACAACAACAATGGCGTCGATACTTTTTCTAACAGGAGTGAGTGACAAAGCCTGAACAGGATATCACAGGTTCACCCTTCTCATTGGTTGAAAATGGCCTTCATGTTTGTACATCGCCATCTGTTGCTTTGGCATTGTACTGCATGTATATATTACATCAACAGTGTTAAACCACTGTGAGTGGCCTGGAGTGGATTGGAGCGGAGGAGAACTCTCGCTCCGGACGTCGCGCCGACTCATTTTAAAACCCACTCCTCGCTCACGTCAAAACCACCCGCTCCGCGCCCCGCTCACGCGCCGCGCCGCTCACATGGCCTGGTGGGTGGGGGCTGTACATTGGAGGTGGGGGGGGGGGGGGGGTTGGGTAGGGGGGGGCACACTGTACACTGTACATTGGAATACTGACAAAGCCATACTTGGTCATTTACTGTACAACTGGGTTAGGACATTTGTAGGGGCCAGTTTCGAAATGCAGTCTCCCGTAGGTGTTCTTTGAGAGTGTTTTTGAAAGTGGGTAGTGATTCACATTCCTTTACAGCTTTGGGTAGGGCGTTCCACATTGATGTGGCATAATTGCGAAACGTGTTTAGTCCCTTGTTTGAGCCGAATCTGGGTTTAACTTGATTTGTGGAGCTCCCTCTGGTATTGTGATCGTGGTATTCACTGACCTTTGGGAAGTATTTTGACATGTACATGGGTACCTTGGTCGTGTAGTGTATCTTGTAGAACAGGCCCATTGCAAGTTGCTGTACTCTGTCGTCTACTCTGAGCCATCCTAGGTTGTCAAAGTGGGCAGGGGTGAGGTGGGTTCTAGGAGTCAGGTCATGCAGTAGTCTGACTAGTTTGTTTTGAGATGTTTGTAATTTGGTTTTTAGTGCCTTTGAGGTGCTTTGGTACCATGAGGTGCAAGCATAGTCGTAGTACCCTTGAATGAGTGCTCCTGCCAGAGTCTTCAGGGTATTCTTGTTTACCAGAGAGGAGATCCGGTACAATAATCGAGTTTGTTGGTTGACTTTTGAAGTATCTCTCTGTTGTTCATTTACCTATATCTAAGTTCATTGATCGTATAGTTTTCTATATCACCCTTCTCCTGCATTGGTTAGGTAGTTCTCAGATGTTCGGTTCAAGTAAGGAGAGACTGCTGACAAAGTGGTCAAAAACAACTGCGGTGTTTATTAATACCACAGCTTAGGAATCAACAAGTACATCGTCTCTTTGGTTCAATCTAATTGTCTCTTTGTTGTCCATGCTCTCAGCTAGGGTTGATCAGAGTTTTCTACTCGGTGCTGGCGTTGTTGTCTCTTGGTTGTCCATGGCAACAACGAGTCCTCTCTTAGTGGTTCGCTGGTCTGGTTGTCAAAGCAACCTGGTCTCCTCGCCGATCAGGCAGGGAGCGCTCGATTTCGTATCGGCGGAGTCTGCTATGAACCTCGGCTCGGTCATCTGGTCTCAAATGGCTCTCTGTGTCATCGGCTCTCAGGATCCTTCTCGCTGTGTCTCAGGCTCGGCTCTCCAGGGATCCTTCTCCGTCTCCTCTGAGTGTCTTGCTCGGCTCTCGAGTTCTGTGTGGCTCTGCCTCCCAGGGCCTGTCCCCTGTGTCTGTCTGTCTCTCCAGGTCCCTTCTGGTGTGAGTGTCTCCAGTCTCCAGGTTTCCTTCTGGTCTCCTCCTCCCGTCACCGGGTGTGTGTCTGTCCTTGTCCGTCGCCATCAGCCCTTTTTATCAGGGGGAGAGAGAGAGAGAGAGAGAGAGAGAGAGAGAGAGAGAGAGAGAGAGAGAGAGAGAGAGAGAGAGAGAGAGAGAGAGAGAGAGGGGGAGGGGGAGAGAGAGAGAGGGGGAGGGAGAGAGCGTCCCTGCCTGCCTTCCTTATTTGGCCATATTCCTTGTAGCCGGCTTGTCTCAACATGTTACACTTATTCTGCTGACACAACTTCCTGGGTTTTGTGACAACAGCTTCACAGTTTGAATCTGCTGACACTTTAATCATTACTTAATGAGAGGGTAGTTTTTCACTGAGTAACACATCCTTATGCTTGTGACAAATGTTTACATAGTCTAGATAAGAAACAGACTACTCTGTGTCCTGACTTGCTAACCTTGATGCATTGAACACTTGGCCCAACTTGGGTGCTGCTGACTCATCCATCTTCAGTCTGAGGCTCTGTTTACAGTCCGATTCACTCTGTCCCCTGACCACTCTGCCATGTCGTAACCTGAAATTCCTTACTTAGGGTAAATATGACCTTTTGATCTCAACTGTTATTTTTAGTTTGGTTTAGTTCCTTCTAAGATAATGATCTCCTTCCTTGTCTCATACCACTTACTTTAAACAACCTCGCTTCCTGCCAGCTGGCCGGGTGAGGGGCCACTGTCTCTCAACCTCTTTAGCCTGGGGCCACAGAGATAACTTCACATGGTGTTCAAATCACCCTGTCTTTCAAATCAACTTCTCTGTTTTATCATTTGGTACATTTATAGTTGCTTTATTCATGTTTTCATTTAGAAATATACGACAATCCACCCTTAGGGGGTTTAATAACCTCCTATACAGCATCAATATTCTAAATTAAACATGTTTATCATAATCATAATATTTGCTAATATTTTCCAAAATTTCAAAAAAATCCCAAATTTACCCAAATCGAACTACAAAACCCCTTTCCATCTGTACAGTTACAAAATCATCATTTCACCTACCTTTTCCTCCTTTCACAGTTATACACATTATCAGTTATAAGTACGACATCCAGTCTAAGAAAGCTGTTCCTGTTTTTACAAGAAACACTCTTTCAATAATAGCTTTTTTGTTTAGACTATTTTATCCATGTAATTAGCTTAAATGTCTATTTTGTGTAATGGACTCTGCAAGAAAAGATTTACCTCACACCAATATAAGACTAACAGTTCTAAACATTTGAGGGAAATTCAAACAAGCAACATAAATCATTTTTTCTCCTTAAAAAGACCACTGAGGCCTCAATTACCTCCCTGTCAGTTATCCCTATTTCAACCTCCTGAGGCCTTTACTGCTAACTTGTTTTTGACCGTTTTCTTCTTGTTGTATTTTGTGCTAATCACCGCCTCTTCTTCGTTGTATGCAGATCCCTGGTACTGCTCCGATTCTCCACAGAAGGAAACGATTTTCCCTCTGTCCTTTTTGCATTTTGGATTATTATTTACAAACACACAATAGATTGGAAACTTTAATTCTCGCAGATACATCTTTACCGTTCTGCATTTTGACAATACATTTTTCTCCAAATTAATTATCTATGTATTTCACAGCTTCTTAAGTTATTTTTTCAATCAAATCACCTTTGTCTCATTTCTTTTTGTGCTGTACTGTTTTACTAGATTCAATATCTCAAGATCAACACAACTACCTCCACCCTTGAAAGTGGAATATCCATTATTTCACTATCAAATACCTTGTTTCCCGACAGCTCCTCGGTCCGGACAGTCAGCTCTAGACGAGGCCAATCACCAACAGAACCTATGTGCATGGTCAACAAACCACAGTCCCTTTAAACACACATCACACACACTCCGCCAGCCTTCAACAAGCCGGTGCAGAGTCTTCCATAAGTCAATCATCAAATTCACATGTCTGCACCCTACATGAACACTATTTCGGCCAATTTGCGACCAAAAACCTACAGAGCTTTCTATAGACAGAGAAATATGTTTCCCCAACGCTTACCATAACCCAAAAAGTGACACAACCGCCCAGATTCTACATCTGGACCCTTAATGAGCGGAAAACAAACCATGAACCAGCTCCCGTCCATTCCCAGTTTCCAGCTCATTATATCAGACTTCCTACCAGTCTCGCTGTGTCACCACCACCTGCTATCCCTGACCGGCGAGAGATCCCTCCCAGCCAGCCAGTTCCTAAAAAAAATATAGTCAAACAAAAACAAAGAAAATTGTAAATAAACAAAAAAATTGTGAGTGCCTACATGCTACACACCCATCCAACAGAACTTAACTATCATCTAGAGGCATAAATACCCCCGCAAAAACTAAGACAGCAAAATTAAAAAAGAAATAAAATAAGTAATGAATAATATTAACATTGTTGTGTTTTTTTTTTTTTTTTTTTTTTAAGTCTACTGGACCACCCTTTGATCAAGGATGCAATCACCACTATAAATATTCCTTTGTTTTTAACTCTGTCCAATATTAAATGTTCCATTGTTCCTGTCTAAAACCATTAATTTTGTTAGTTTGATTAGCCCAGGCAATATTCAGTTATGTCATCTATAGCCCCAATTTACCCTGGTTAGTCTTCCAAACCATTTTAGTAACTTGCACACCTAATCAAACCTTATCTATGTATCTGCGTCTTCTATCTTTATTCCAATCAGACTCAATATCCATTTTAATTTATCAATAACTCTATTTACTCGAGCACCCAATAGGCTTTGTTTGTGCATTTCCGCTTCGCTCTTAATCAACCTATGACCTATGCAGACACCCCCTCTGAAAATGTCCCAACTCTCCACATTTCCAGCAACTCTGTTTTCTGATGGACCCTCGCCTTCTACTGGACCTTTGCTGAGCCCTCCACCCTTTGTCACATGACCGAGCGAAATGGCCAACCTCCCCACAATCCCAGCACACAGCCGACGCCGGCCATCCCAGGGGTTCCAGTTTACCACGACTCCCGCAGTCTCTCGGCTGGCATCCCACAGTCCTCGCCAGGTCCACCCCTCTCCTGTCCTCTGGTCGCATGTCCTGTTGCCTGGAGGAGAGAGGGGCATACCTGTCCTTTTCTGCTGCCTCTCCTCGGGCCTTCTCTTGTTGGGAGGGGCCTAGAAACTCACCCCTCCTGCGGTTCTGTTCACCCTGTCGCGGCCCAGTTCCCTGTCCGGGCAACAGAGCACAGGGCACTCTTTGATCACAGCGGCCTAGGTCAGACGCCCGAAGCATGATCTCAACAGCTGTCGCTTCTAGCAGCGCAGCCTTTCTTGCCAGTTCTCGTTCCAATCTCTGAGTCTCGTGTGCGGCTTGACCGATCTCCAGCTGTGTCTTCATCAGATCTCGGTGAACTGCCTCGTGTTGTTCGAACGCTGTCACAAACGCTCTCTGTTGTCTATAGTATGCTGCCTCTTCCCCCATCTCAGCACTGGCGGTTTGACGTCCCATCGCTGGGCTCCGCCTCTCATCTTGGCTTTGGTGCTGAGGGCAGGGTGGACATGGGAAACGGGTGGGCTGTAGAAACTGTTCGTGTAGTATTCCATACCTGCTGTCGGTCTCAGTTCCAGCCATCCGGCCAGAGTGGACTTCGTGGGACTGCTGTAACCTCAGTCTCTTTTTCTGCCCCTTGGTTAAACCGCAGTCGCCTGCAATGGACACTCCAGCTTGAATCGGTTCTGGTTGGAGTAACACCGTTGTCACTGGCTCACTCCCCTGTATTGGAACCAAAGTCAACCTTTCAAGTTCTTCTGTTGTACTGGTCACATGAGAGAAGTCCCAATCAATCAGATCATTATCACTGGTAAAGTCTATCTGGGAAATGTCTGCAGAGGCTCTCGGCCTTCTCCCCCCAATGGCCTGATCACTAAGGCCCTTTTCCATATTGTTGTTGTTGTTATTCTATTGTTATTGCATTTAACGCTTCAGTTGTTCCTATCAATGTTCCACTAAAGTGAACTTCCTATGTTACTGTCATTCACTCCACTTTCAAACACTCCTGTAACACCGTTCGAAAAAACAAGTTTCTCTGTCTTTCACTATTTCTACTTACTTGAGTTAAAACACTCACACTGTCAAAATTTTACTGTGCAGACAAGGATTGATAACTGGCTTATCATTCATACTTATACCAAGGCTCATTACAGCCGTTCCCCTAGATGGTTATGGAAATCGTCCAGAGCTCCTGTTCAGCCGAGCACCTGTACAGAAAGAAAGCAAAAACATCCAGACTTAATACAGTGGCATTTCCCTATTATTTCCACTATTCGTTATGCATTGGAAATGTCGGGCAACACTATACTAAAATATTTAGAGAGACACAGTGTGATCTGTTTGAATAATAACGATACAGCTTATCTTGATTGTCCGTTCCTTCAACAGGAACACTGGAGGTTTCCAATCCCCTGTGTGTTCTCTCCACCTGATTTTCTGGGAAATATAATCATTAGTCCCATGTCTATCAATTTGTCTAATAATCCTGGTAAACCTGGCCTTTCATCCGTTCCAATCTCTCTTTGCTTGATGAATCTGTTCATCCTAATCTTATTTCTTACTTTAAATGCCCGATTAGCGTATCGACTAAATGTATTATTCGCTTTTGCTTCACACTCCTCATACAACATCAATTTCATTCACACTCCTCATACAACATCCATTTCATTCATCCTTACACACAACCATTACCCCCCACAACACTTAATAAAAATTAATTAGTGTTGCTACTGCTACCAACCACCAATCAGGGAAAACAATAAACTTTTAGCAACTCAGATCACTAAAACCCTGACCGACACATAGTACAGCTGGCCACGTTAATAAATTCACGGACACCCGCACTATGCCACCTGCAATATTCACCCAGTTCCCTGAATACACAAAGAACCGTCAACTCACAGCCCAAAGCGTCCTCCCTTCAGTTTCGAACCTGACCGGAAACACCCCAAGCCTTATCACCCCAAGAATATCACAAATCATCCTACCACCACCTGCACCTAGACAGGCCAGCGCCCATCCGGTACCTACCTCACATACACAATAACAACGTAGTTCAAATAAACCTACAACCAAATGCCCACAACACACGCCGCAATCTAGGGATGGCGAAATACAAGGAGAGACAGAGGGGGGGCGAAGGGAAAAGAAAAAAGGAGGGAGGGATACAGGGATACAGGGACTAAGGGGAGGAAGGGGGGGGGGGGGGGGGCACACAATGCAACATTAACTATTACCAAAACCGTCTAAATCAACCTTAACTTTAATCAGACCAAAAGAATGACCATGAATATTCTATTTATCCTTATGTAATCCTATTTTAGCAAGTAACACTATATTAATATAACCAATACTCCAAGCCCACCATAAAGACAATCCATCCTATACAAAACTCCCCTTGCGCACCCGTCATCTCACAAAGTCAAGCTGGGAGATAGGGATGGAGCGGAGGGGGGCGGGGGGGGGGGGGGGGGGAGGGAGGGAGGGAGGGAGGGAGGGAGGGAGGGAGGGAGGGAGGGAAGGAGGGACAGGGAGGGAGGGAGGGAGGGAAGGAGGAAGGGAGGGAAGGAGGAAGGGGAGAGTGTGAACAAGGGAGGAAGAGACAGAGGAAAAAAGGGGGGGGGGGGGGTTCACGCCAAATCCCATCACAAAACGCCGCTGCTCTCACTTCAACCATACTTGGCCCATAACAAATACAGATTCATAATCAAACAAGTATACACATCCATCATCAATAACTGAAAAAACCGAATATAAAGAATTTACAAATCCCCACAGATGGCCGCTACTCAAAACCTATAATAATCACAACTGTTCTCTATTGCTTACTGCACCACGTCAACCTGTGAAGGAGAGGTGTAACTATCAAAGAGGCAACACTGCCCTCCACTGGAACGTACGCTCATCACCCTCATTGCACCACAGTTCTCACCACGTCCTGCAGGAGGCGCCCACGCCTCCCCCGCAAGTGCGTCATCACGCCGTACCACACCAAGACGCCAACTTGATGTTCCACCTCAACCACAAAACTACAATTCCCAGAATCCCCTACACCGGAAGTCCCTGTCCACCGCCTCTCTAAGATCCCGCGCCAGCAAAGAGTAGCAACACGCGAGATTCCCCGAGAGTTCAATCATGCTATATTGTTAGCACAGGTAGCTTAGCATCTTAGCTTCGTTAGCTCAGTACCGCTAGCTCCTACTAGCTTAGCTTAGCATCCAACATCACTCCTCCTAAACGGCCCAGTCTCCTGTTGATCCGAGCGGCACAACACATCGCGACGTTTACACAACCCCTGCTTTCCCCCGTAACATAACTTTAATCCTATTTAGCCCCCGTTCACAGAACATATATCATTATCCTTATTCTAGCACGCTCGCCCGATTGGCCCCGCCTGACCGAAATACACAGTATATCAAACGCACCCCCAGCTCCGACGCTCCCAGTGACGTCATCAGCTCCAAAATCTCCGTCCCTTTTGATCGTTACTACATTATTTTTAGACTTTATCCCCACCGCTTTGAAAAATTCCAACAAACATTACACATCATCCAGGTTCCATCACACTTGCCATTCATTCAATTCACTCGAAAACGCAACACAGCGTCCACACGTTAGTCGCGTTGCCCTTAGCTAACGCCGGCAGCTAAACAAACGCCCCTCTTCTTCCGGACAGGGGTGCGGTTTCTCCTGCTGCCGCCTTGGCCACCAGTGTTTATAATAATACAAAAAAATACCTTGGCATTCACTCAGAGCTCCTAACATTCATCCATTCAAACACATATACTTAGCAAAACAATGTCCCATTCATAAGCATACCATTCATTTATGCACACATTCATCCTAAACGCATTTCCTACCTTGCTTTTTTCACACAACATTCTCCTATGTTCTAATCACATGTGCAGTATCTACTTCCAAAGTGCTTCATATATCTACTGAGTCCGACCTGCTATACCCCTGAGAAACCCACTCCATTCATGTATAGTAGCCCGTGAAGAGTTTTAGTAGCGCCCATTGTCGGCTTGTATCGGAGTGTTATATGGCCAAATCGTGTGTTCGACCGTACTCCCCGCTACCCGTAGAGCCCCTTGTCGGCTTGATTTCTTCTACATCCCCTCATTCCTCCACGCGGCTGATGTTCTTCAGATATCGACCTTAGCCAATCTGAGCCTAAATGGCGTCGGATTAGAATTGGTAATTCGCTTATGGAACGTCTTCCAAAGTCCATTACTCCGTCGTACCGATTCTAAGTGTGGCTTCTATAGCATCCTAGCCCGAACCCTATCCTCTTCTCATCACTCTGTTCTCTGTTTCTATGCTATCCGTACCCTGTACTCTGTTCTCAGTACTCTACACTACACTCCGTCCTCTGTTCTCTTCGTGGAACCAGGCTACCCCTGTACTACACCACGGTTCTCTCATTAAACTCTTTACCTTACCCTCTAATGAACCACTCCGTCACTCACAGTCTCACGTCCCGCTATCTGTGACTAATCCCCGTTCTACCGCTTCTACGCCGGTCCCCTCAAATATTTTTCCTATCCCTAGCCTATCCTCCTAAGCTAACTAAACATAGAGATCTATATCCTCATCCTAACCGAACATCCCCTATCCCCTACGCTTCCTAAGTGCAGCGCCGGCTTGTGGCTGAGACCAGAGTCAGGTTGTGAACCCTGAACCCCGATCCCCTCCAACACCAACTTTATCCTGGTCCATTTACAACTTTTTTCTAACCAAAGCAATAGCAACCCCAAAATGCGAGACTGCTTCGACCATTACCAATTCTAAACGCCATCACTACTTACCTAGTCCTGCTGGCCTGTCGAAGTGGTGATGATTATTCTATTTCAGTCGTAGAGGCGTCGACGAGGGGCTGGTCCAATTTCCAGAAGCAACTTGTTGTCGTCTCCAACCGGTTCCGGTCGAATGCAGCACGGGTCACCGCACCAATTGAAGTATCTCTCTGTTGTTCATTTACCTATATCTAAGTTCATTGATCGTATAGTTTTCTATATCACCCTTCTCCTGCATTGGTTAGGTAGTTCTCAGATGTTCGGTTCAAGTAAGGAGAGACTGCTGACAAAGTGGTCAAAAACAACTGCGGTGTTTATTAATACCACAGCTTAGGAATCAACAAGTACATCGTCTCTTTGGTTCAATCTAATTGTCTCTTTGTTGTCCATGCTCTCAGCTAGGGTTGATCAGAGTTTTCTACTCGGTGCTGGCGTTGTTGTCTCTTGGTTGTCCATGGCAACAACGAGTCCTCTCTTAGTGGTTCGCTGGTCTGGTTGTCAAAGCAACCTGGTCTCCTCGCCGATCAGGCAGGGAGCGCTCGATTTCGTATCGGCGGAGTCTGCTATGAACCTCGGCTCGGTCATCTGGTCTCAAATGGCTCTCTGTGTCATCGGCTCTCAGGATCCTTCTCGCTGTGTCTCAGGCTCGGCTCTCCAGGGATCCTTCTCCGTCTCCTCTGAGTGTCTTGCTCGGCTCTCGAGTTCTGTGTGGCTCTGCCTCCCAGGGCCTGTCCCCTGTGTCTGTCTGTCTCTCCAGGTCCCTTCTGGTGTGAGTGTCTCCAGTCTCCAGGTTTCCTTCTGGTCTCCTCCTCCCGTCACCGGGTGTGTGTCTGTCCTTGTCCGTCGCCATCAGCCCTTTTTATCAGGGGAGAGAGAGAGAGAGAGAGAGAGAGAGAGAGAGAGAGAGAGAGAGAGAGAGAGAGAGAGAGAGAGAGAGAGAGAGAGAGAGAGAGGGAGGGGGAGAGAGAGAGAGGGGGAGGGAGAGAGCGTCCCTGCCTGCCTTCCTTATTTGGCCATATTCCTTGTAGCCGGCTTGTCTCAACATGTTACACTTATTCTGCTGACACAACTTCCTGGGTTTTGTGACAACAGCTTCACAGTTTGAATCTGCTGACACTTTAATCATTACTTAATGAGAGGGTAGTTTTTCACTGAGTAACACATCCTTATGCTTGTGACAAATGTTTACATAGTCTAGATAAGAAACAGACTACTCTGTGTCCTGACTTGCTAACCTTGATGCATTGAACACTTGGCCCAACTTGGGTGCTGCTGACTCATCCATCTTCAGTCTGAGGCTCTGTTTACAGTCCGATTCACTCTGTCCCCTGACCACTCTGCCATGTCGTAACCTGAAATTCCTTACTTAGGGTAAATATGACCTTTTGATCTCAACTGTTATTTTTAGTTTGGTTTAGTTCCTTCTAAGATAATGATCTCCTTCCTTGTCTCATACCACTTACTTTAAACAACCTCGCTTCCTGCCAGCTGGCCGGGTGAGGGGCCACTGTCTCTCAACCTCTTTAGCCTGGGGCCACAGAGATAACTTCACATGGTGTTCAAATCACCCTGTCTTTCAAATCAACTTCTCTGTTTTATCATTTGGTACATTTATAGTTGCTTTATTCATGTTTTCATTTAGAAATATACGACACTTTTTTTATTACATTGGATGCCATTTTGTCACAGGAAAGATTAGTCTCTAGGATGGAACCCAGGTAGGTAATTTCATCTTTCCTTGTGACAATATTGTCACCCACTGTAACTGAGAAGCCGTCGGTCTTGCTGAGTATTTAAACCGAAGAGAATGGACTCTGTTTTGCCCATGTGTAATGATAGTTTGTTATCGGCGAGCCATATGCAGATTTTGCCTAGTTCCGAGCTGAGGGTTTTTTCAACCTGTAACTTGTCCTTGTCAGAGACCAGCAGGGCTGAGTCGTCCGCAAACAGGAACAAGTTGCAGTCACAAGCTGACGACATGTCATTTGCATAAATTAGGAACAGTAGCGGTCCTAGTATGCTTCCTTGTGGAACACCACAGCTCACTGGGAGGGGGGGGGATAGGGTACCGTTTACCTCCACCATCTGTTCTCTCCCCTCAAGGTAGGATTGTATCCAGCTCACTGATAGACTATCAAAACCAATTGCTTTTAGCTTGTCAATCAGAATGGTGTGATTGACAGTGTCGAAGGCCTTTTGTAGGTCCAGCATGACCATGCCGCAGTATTTGCCCGCGTCCACCTCTTGTTTGATGTGGTCGTTCAAATAGAGAAGGCATGTGTCAGTGGAGTGGGATGTTCTGAAGCCAGATTGGAATTTGTAGATTAGATTTCTTTCCGCGAGGTACTTTTCGACCTGTTCTTATACTATTTTGTCCATGACTTTCGAGATGGATGTAAGGATAGAGACAGGGCGGTAGTTGCCTGGGTCTAATTTGCTGCCCTTTTTGTGCAGGGGTGTTACTCTCGCAATTTTGAAGTCCTTGGGGACGTGTCCCTGTTTTATGGAGAGGTTTATTATGTGTGTGATGACTGGGGTGATGGCGGCTGCTGAGTCTCTGAGGAATTTGGAGGGGATGTTGTCATGGCCAGTGGCCTTGTTCGGTTGGAGGGCGCTCAGTTTTTTGAGTACCTCATCTGTAGTTACCATTTCCAGTTTGAAGTCGTCTTTGTGGACGCCTAGGTTTTTGTAGTATGCTACGATGTGTTCTACCCCATACTGCCCTGAGTGGGAGGGTAGTTTGTTTACCAGTGTTGTGGCTAAGTTTGTGAAGAAAGTGTTTAAGTAATTGGCTACATCCAGCTTGTCTGTGATGAGCGTGTTGTCCGTCTTCATGTTTATGTTTGAGAACCTGGTTTTAATTTTTTTACTGCAGCCTAGTTGATTATTGAGTAATTTCCAAAGTTCACATGGTTTATTTTTGTTTTCCTCAGTTTTGTCATTGATGACATTTTTTTTTGTAGTTTTGATCATGGAGTTTATGTCATTTCTTAGTCTGTTTCTTTCTAGTTTGAGTTCAGTCATGTGGGCTTGGAGTTCACTGCTCGTGCTTTTGGTAAGCTTTGACTGACTTTTACGAAACTCATTTTTGTCTCTGGATTTCATAGCGGTCAGTATTTCAGTGTGCATCCACGGCTCAGTGCGATTTTTTACCCTGGTGGTTCTTAGGGGGGCCATGTTGTTTAGTATTGTTGAAAATTTGGTTTTGAAGCCAAGCCAGGTTTCTTCAACCAGTGTACCATTGAGCTCATCTGACCAGTCCAGGCTCTTCAGTTCAAGGTTAAAGGCCTCGCTAGAGTAGGTTTTGAGGTCTCTAGATGTGACTGTTTTGTGACAGCCAGCCTTTTGATTTAGCTTTTTGCGGGTACAGAATATCATATAATGATCACTTAACCCGCATGCTATAACCCCTTTATTGGAGATCTTGGACTTGTCAGAGGTCAGGATGAGGTCAATGGTAGTCTGAGTTGATTCACATACCCTTGTGGGTTGGGTGATTAGCTGGCTGAGGCTGTGCAGATCACAAAACCTACTGAAGGCCTTGAAGACGGTGCTGTATACACTATACCTGGTGATGTAGACAATATACCTGGTGCTGTAGACACTATACCTGGTGCTGTAGACAATATACCTGGTGCTGTAGACACTCTATACCTGGTGCTGTAGACACTATACCTGGTGCTGTATACCTGGTGCTGTAGACACAAAAAAAACGTAAGTCTTCAGGGGTAGGGCCCGACAAGCCTAGTGCTTCTCCCTAGCCCTTTTCGGACAATTGGACAATGCTGCAATAGCAGCAGGTAAAACTTTGGTGATTTATGAAATTACCGTTGTTATGTGTCCAAAACCCGAAATAAAAAATAACTGAACTGAACTGAACTGAACTATACCTGGTGCTGTATACCTGGTACTGTAGATACTATACCTGGTGCTGTATACCTGGTACTGTAGACACTATACCTGGTGCTGTATACCTGGAGCTGTAGACACTATACCTGGTGCCTCTGGTGCTGTAGACACTATACCTGGTGCTGTAGACACTATACCTGGAGCCTCTGGTGCTGTAGACACTATACCTGGTGCTGTAGACACTATACCTGGTGCTGTATACACTATACCTGGAGCTTCTGGTGCTGTAGACACTATACTTGGTGCTGTAGACACTATACCTGGAGCCTCTGGTGCTGTAGACACTATACCTGGTGCTGTAGACAATATACCTGGTGCTGTAGACACTACACCTGGTGCTGTAGACACTAT
>NC_140173.1:43842230-43882004 GCF_963971535.1 Notolepis coatsorum | reverse complement strand
GTACCTGGTGCTGTAGACACTATACCTGGAGCCTCCTTGTTAACAGGTTAAGAAGTTCAAGTTCAAGTTTCAAGTTTCTTTATTAGTTGTCATACAGAAATACAGGATACTTTTGTATGAAATGCTTCTTTCTGTTTTGTTCCTGAGAGTGTGCTAGGTAAAAATAGATAATTATAAAAAGTATAATAAGTATAAAATAGAAATTCAAGTACTTAAACAAGTGTAAACAAGAAAGAAATGTTCAATATACATATGTACAATATACAATGCAGAGTAGTTACAATACAATATAAATGGGATGAGGTAGCTTGTGGTGCCACCTTGTGGTGGTAAGGTAAGGTGCAAGGATTGGCTATGTGCAGTGAGGTATGAGTTGCCAATAAATATAAAGTGTGTTAGTGTCTAAAGTGTGTAAAGTGGGTGCTACAGTGAAGAAGCTAAGGAAGGGTGTTAGGAAGCATAGAAAGCATGTTAGAAACCGGTTCCAAGCACAAGGGGGCAGGGCTTATTTCAACGGACAATCAAATTAATCCATGTATAAATGTTTTGAATGCATAGTTATAGCAACGACAATAGGTTAATTATGGCATTTCCATGTTGTAAACACAGGCCAGAGCGGAGCGGACTCGCGCGGACTCAAAGCAGACCCAAAGCGGACTCCAAGCATACCCAAAGCGGACTCCAAGTGCAAAGCTCCAATTTTCTAATGCGCGGACGTCCACGCCGCTCACTTGGTGTCACATAAAAAGCTGCTCTGCATTTTGGTTGACATTGACCTGCATTTAATGTGACGCCGATCTGCATTTTACTCTGACCACTCGCTCCGTGCCAAGTGAGAGTAGGGCTTGAGATGTTTGAATGGCTTTTCTAAATGAAGTGTGTAAAACTGCCAGTTTTATTTCGAAATATTGGAAACAGAGATAACATAGACTCTTTATTTTGACATCGGATGACGACGACGACATGACAGTAGTTGAACAGGGTGAAAAAAATTTGTAAACTGGCTCGAGGACATGTAGGAAATTGGTCCGCGGAGGTACGCTCATCTATGAAAGCTCAGAGTGTCCGCGCGGACCTCGCAGAGTCCAGTGCGCGTACAGTCCGCTCGACTATGGGAGCACCTTAAGAAGGATCTGACGTGGATCAATACACACAGTCCCACAACATAATGGACCAAATGGGAAGGCCTAACCTCCATGTCATCTATATCAGTACAGCGGGGACATACTGGAGCATGTGTGGATGTGTGTGTGTGAGTGCACGTGTTCCTGGACTAATTGGTACTATGTGTTGTGTCCATCATGACACCCTCTCTCTCTTTATGTCTATCTGTCTCTATCTCTCTGTCTCTCCCTCTCTCTCTTTCTGTCTCTCTCTGTCTCTCTCTCTCTATTTCTGTCTTTCTCCGTTTCTCTATCTCGCTCTCTCTCTCCATATCTCTCTTTCACTCTCTCTCTCTCTCTCTCTCTCTCTCTCTCTCTCTCTCTCTCTCTCTCTCTCTCTCTCTCTCTCTCTCTCTCTCTCTCTCTCTCTCTCTCTCTCTCTCTCTCTCTCTATTTCTGTCTCTCTCCGTTTCTCTCTCTGTCTCTCTCTCTCTCTCTCTCTCTCTCTTTCTCTATCTCTCCGTTTCTCTCTCTCTCTCTATTTCTGTCTCTCTCCGTTTCTCTATCTATCTATCTCTCTCTCTCTTTCTATGTCTGCTGTGACAGTTGGCAGGTGTAACGCAATAGAGTGTGTGACTGGGCCTGGTTGTCAGAGACAATTCTACTCCTCCTCTCCTCCCCTCCCATCTCATTCCTGTTCCTCTCCTCTTCTCTTCTCTCCTCCCCTCTCTTCTCCCCTCCTTGTATCTGCCTCTCCTCTATCCTCCTCCACTCCTCCTCTGTCCTTCCCCTATCATCGCCTCATTCTCTTCTATACCTATAGCCTCCTCACTTTCCTTCCTCTCTCCTTATCTCTCCTACCATCTTCCCCTCTCCTCTCCTCACTTCCATTCTCCTCTCCTATCTTCCATTCTCCTCTCCTTTATTCTCCTCTCCTTCCTCCTCCTCTCCTTTCCTCTCCTCTCCTTTCTTCCCTTCATTTCTCCTCTCCTCTCCTATCTTATCTTCCTTTCTCCTCTTATCCTCTCCTATCTTATATTCTCCTTTCCTATCTTCCATTCTACTCTCCTTTCTTCTCCTATCCTTCATCATCCTCTCCTCTCCTCTCTTCCCTCCCATTTCCTTCTTTTCTCATCTTCTCATCCAATTAAAGACATCTGTGACAGGTCCTGCATTATTATTATCCTCTCCTCTCTTCCCTTCTCCTCTCCTCTCGTCCCTTCCCTGATCATCTCCTTTCTCATCTTCTCCTCTCCTCTCTTCCATTCTCATCTCCTTCCTCCTCTCCTTCCTCCTCCTCTCCTATCTTTCCTTCCCTTCTCATATCCGCTCCTCTCTTCCTTTCTCATCTCCTCTCTTCAATTCCATTCCCTTCTCCCCTCCTCCCCTATCTTCCCTTTCCTTATCTTCTCTTCTCCTCTCCTCCATTCCCTTCCTCCTCTCCTCTCCTCTCCTATCTTCCCTTCTCCTCTCCTCCCCTCTCCTTGATTCCCTTCATTTCTCCTCTCATCTCATCTCATCTCTTCCATTCTTCTCTCCTTTCTTCTTTATTATATCTTCTCCTCTCTTCCATTGTCCTTCTCTCCTTTATCATCTTCTCGCCTCTCTTCCATTATCACCCTCCTATATTCCATTCTCCTCTCATTTCTTCTCATTTCCTTCCTCCCCTCTCATCTCCTCTCTTCCCTCCCCTTTCCTTATCTTCTCCTCTCCTCTCTTCCCTTTTCCTCTCCTCTCCTCTCTTCCTTTCTCATCTCCTCTCCTCTCTTCCCTTCCATTCCCTTCCCTTCTCCTCTCCTCTCTCCCCCTCTCATCCTCTCCTCTCCTCTCCTCTCCTCTCCTCTCCTCTCCTCTCCTCTCCTCTCCTCTCCTCTCCTCTCCTCTCCTCTCCTCTCCTCTCCTCTCCTCTCCTCTCCTCTCCTCTCCTCTCCTCTCCTCTCATCTCATCTCATCTCCTCTCCTCTCCTCTCCTCTCCTCTCCTCTCCTCTCCTCTCCTCTCCTCTCTCCTCTCCTCTCTCTCTGATGGTCAGTGTATGATTAACCCCAGCATGATAGCATCTCTACAGCCTCACAGCGCTTACGTCTTATCTCCCCTGGTGTGGATATTACACCCCACCCTGCCAAAAAAGAAAATCACATATATAAGCTCACTCCCCCCATGTGCAGATACTGATTAATCTGCGTGTGTGTGTGTGTGTGTGTGTGTGTGTGTGTGTGTGTGTGTGTGTGTGTTGTGTGTGTGTGTGTGTGTGTGTGTGTGTGTGTGTGTGTGTGTGTGTGTGTGTGTGTGTGTGTGTGTGTGTGTGTGTGTGTGTGTGTGTGTGTGTGTGTGTGTGCGCGTGCGTCCGTCCGTGCGTGCGTGTGTGGGGGGGGGGGGGGGGGGGGGGGGGGGGGTATACCTCTGGTTTGGGGGCACATTCCAAAGTCAAGAGAAAATAAAGTAACCACTTTGTCTTAGCCCCTTCTATCACAATATATATATATGTTCCTTTGTGAGCGTTAGTTTATTTGCATGTGTGTGTCTGTCAGGGGTGTAGCTCCAGATTCTGGGCCCCCTGAAAGAATGTATTTGTAGGCCCCCAGTGAATGCGAGCGCGCGTAAGCGCGCAAGCGGAATTTTTTTGTGCCATTTTTTTATTGATGAAAACGCATAATATGGTTTTTACCTATACATTCGGATCAGCAGTTCAGCACCTGCACTGTTGGTGGGTGAGCCTAGTAAAGGATGTCGCATTGCGTTCATCTTCAATGAATGGACCAATGCAATAGTCTACCAAAGCCCCCCCCTCTCTCTCTATATATCTCACACACACACACACACACACACACACACACACACACACACACACACACACACACACACACACACACACACACACACACACACACACACACACACACACACACACACACTTCAGAAACAAACATAGTATCAATGAGAGCATCAATAATACACCTGAGTGATGTCTAGTAAAAAAAAAAAAATTTTTTTTTTTTTTTGGGCCCCCCACAGTGCTGGGCCCTTGGAATCATCCTAAGCTACCCCCCCCCAGCTACGCCCCTGGTGTCTGTGTGTGTATGCCACCAGGTGTGTGCATGCGCGCACATGTGTGTGTGTGTGTGTGTGTGTGTGTGTGTGTGTGTGTGTGTGTGTGTGTGTGTGTGTGTGTGTGTGTGTGTGTGTGTGTGTGTGTGTATGTGCATGCATGAAGAGAGGACAGGTTGCACTTAGTTGCAGGTGACATCAAAGTAGTTTCTCAGACTCAGAGTCAGATTAGTAGAGAACATGTCAGTTACACTTACTAAGGAGCTAAAGAAGAAACGCTCATCATAAAAGTAAACGCCGGCGCGGCTGGGTAGCGCAGTGGACTAAGCGCCTGCCTACCACTGCAGAGACACAGGTATCTAATCCAGCTGTCAGCGGTACCTCCGGCTTGGTCGGTCGTCCATACTAACACAATTGGCAGTGTTAGCGGGTGGGAAGCCGGTGGGGTGTGTATCCTGGTCATTGTAAACAGCGACTCCTACAGGTCGGTCGGGGCGCCTGCTCAGCGAGGAAGGGAACTGGGGGAAGTAGTGTGATCCTCCCACGCGTTACGCTCCCCCAGTGAGAGTCCTCGCTGTCAGGTCGCTGACTCCACATGTATAGGAGGAGACATGTGATAGTATCTATCAACCCTCCCTAGGCCGGCAAGTTGGGGGGAAATGCGCGCAACGACCAGGAAGGGAATTGGCATAACGACTAAATTGGGATGGGTGAAAAATACAGAAAAAGGGGGAGAAAAAGTAGATAAAGAAAAATAAGTAAACGCCCCCCAGCTGTCGTCGTTAGGCTGCGTTGTCCTTGTTTTCACCACACAGCGAGTCGCTAGGCTGCGTTGTCCTTGTTTTCACCACACAGCGAGTCGCTAGGCTGCGTTGTCCTTGTTTTCACCCACAGCGAGTCGCTAGGCTGCGTTGTCCTTGTTTTCACCCACAGCGAGTCGCTAGGCTGCGTTGTCCTTGTTTTCACCACACAGCGAGTCGCTAGGCTGCGTTGTCCTTGTTTTCACCACACAGCGAGTCGTTAGGCTGCGTTGTCCTTGTTTTCACCACACAGCGAGTCGTTAGGCTGCATTCTCCTTGTTTTCACCACACAGCGAGTCGTTAGGCTGCGTTGTCCTTGTTTTCACCACACAGCGAGTCGCTAGGCTGCGTTGTCCTTGTTTTCACCACACAGCGAGTCGTTAGGCTGCATTCTCCTTGTTTTCACCACACAGCGAGTCGTTAGGCTGCGTTCTCCTTGTTTTCACCAGACAGCGAGTCGTTAGGCTGCGTTCTCCTTGTTTTCACCACACAGCGAGTCGTTAGGCTGCGTTCTCCTTGTTTTCACCACACAGCGAGTCGTTAGGCTGCGTTCTCCTTGTTTTCACCACACAGCGAGTCGCTAGGCTGCATTCTCCTTGTTTTCACCACACAGCGAGTCGTTAGGCTGCATTCTCCTTGTTTTCACCACACAGCGAGTCGTTAGGCTGCGTTCTCCTTGTTTTCACCACACAGCGAGTCATTAGGCTCGTTAGGTGTGTGTGTGTGTGTGTGTGTGTGTGTGTGTGTGTGTGTGTGTGTGTGTGTGTGTGTGTGTGTGTGTGTGTGTGTGTGTGTGTGTGTGTGTGTGTGTGTGTGTGTGCGTGCGTTTGTATTTCATTTGTATTTAGTTCACACCCTGGATTATCAAAAAGTAGTCATGAAGTATGTGGTTATTTTGTAGACAAATGTTTTATTGAATTGACAGAAAACATACTATGGTGATATAGTTGAAATGTTTTGAGAGGCTGATCAAGGATCACATTTGTGCCTCCCTCCCCAGTGATATGGACCCTATGCAATTTGCATACAGGCCAAACAGGTCCACTGACGATGCGGTCTCCCAAGTACTGCACAGCACCCTCTCTCACCTAGACCGTCAGAAAGGGGGCTATGTGAGACTGTTGTTTAATGTTCATTGACTACAGCTCAGCGTTCAACACCATAATCCCCACCAGACTGGTGGACAAGCTGATCGAGCTGGGTCTGAGCTCCGCTCTGAGCGCCTGGATACTGGACTTTCTGAGTGAAAGGCCCCAGGCGGTCAGGGTGGGGGGTCAGACCTCCAACACCATCACCCTGAGCATCGGGTCCCCCCAGGGCTGTGTTCTGAGCCCCCTGCTGTACTCACTATACACACATGACTGTGTGGCCAAGTTCAGCTCCAACTCCATAGTGAAGTTAGCGGACGACACAGTGGTGGTGGGGCTGATCTCGGACAACGACGAGAAGGCCTACCGGGAGGAGGTTGAGGACCAGGTACTGGAACACTGGTGCCAGGACAACAGCCTGCTCCTGAACATTGGTAAAACCAAGGTAAAACCAATAACAATGAATGAACACTACACAACAACAACCACCAAACGCACATAGCACACACATCCACATCCACACGCACACACTCACTTTAAACAAACACACTGTAGCACCCACTCCACACACTTATAGCACACACCCACTTTAAACAAACACACTGTAGCACCCACTCCCCACACTTTATATTTATGGATGAAGGATTGCACTACAACTCGTACACCTTACTGTAAATTGTACCTAAAATTGTACCTCATCCCATTTCTGCTTTGCACTAGATAGTACTGTACATTAGTACACTGCATAGTATTGTGTATTGTATATTATACAACGGTATGCAAATTTCTCGATTCTGATTGGCCATTCACACGTCTTTATTGGCAACAATCCACGGTCCTGGGCTCAGGACCCGCCCACAACCAAATCACATAACCCTCCCCGGCTCACTCCGGGAGAAAACAAGATCGCGGACAACAAATGGTTATGTTGAAAGCACCATAACGACTAAATATGAAGCGATTCTGTCAAGGGGAATGTGTTAGTCCTTTAAACAATGTTGGATGATGTAATTGATGGGTCTTGACTCAATCTAGAACAAAAGAAAAATCGCGGATTGATTGATAGATTAATTGATTGATTTAAATTTCTTCCTTCCTACTTTCTACTGACTGCAGCGTTCTCTCTCACACTGTCGCTGGCGTACCCACAAACACACACACACACACATACACACACACACACACACACACACACACACACATACACACACACACGCACACACACACTGTGACACACACACACACACACACACACGCACACACACACACACTCCTGTCTGCAACAGCGGGGGAGTCAGACTGAGAGAGAAGCAGCGCTGTTGGTCTATTGAATTGATTGATTGGTTGATTGCTAATTTTATTACTGTACCCCTGGTTTCCAACTGGTTAAGTTTAGGCTAAAAGAAATAAATAAAAAAATAGGGCGAAGAAAACGTTTTTTTCCTATAGGGCAAAGAAAACGTTTTAATTTGTTTTACCTACTTTGCATCTGGTAATAAAATTTTCAATCAATCATTCCAATAATACACAGTTGGATGTGTTAGTTGGTTGGATGCACTTCAAGCTGCTTCCACATGAGGCAACTTCTCTCAATCATTCCAATAATACACAGTTGGATGTGTTAGTTTGGTTGGATGCACTTCAAGCTGCTTCCACATGGAGTTGTGGGAACTACTTTTTCTGGCGGATGGTTTTTTCAATAAATCTTCGATTAATGTGTGTTTATTGTATAGAAATAAGGTTGGATGAATCTGGCAGTTGTATAAAAGCTTTACACCACGTGCAGTCGTGATTTGTGACCAATAAACCATGCCTAGGGGGGTCTAACGACCCTCGGCTGCGCCTCGGGCCTAACAACCACCCCTAGGCATGGTTTATTGGTCACAAACCACTCCTGCGTGTGATGTAATGCTTAATTTTATATGGTAACTCAGAACATTGTACATATGTCTATACCGAACACTGTGACCTCATTTTCTTCTTCTAAATTCATGCTATATTATGTTATTATGTTATTTGATACTATCTTGTCTAGCACAGTCTCTGGAGCGTAACAGTAAGAAGCATTTTGTATGAAAGTATTCTGTACTTCTGTATGACAACTATTAAAGAACTTGAACTTGAACTTGAACTTGAGCTGATCGTGGATTATAGGAGAGGACAGCAGGAGACACACACAACACTGAGGATAAACGGGGCTACCGTGGACAGGGTGAGCAGCTTTAAGTACCTGGGGGTCCACATCTCAGAGGATCTGACATGGACAACACACATAGACTCAGTCGTAAAAAAGGCGAAGCAGCGCCTCTACCACCTGAGACAGTTAAGGAAGTTCAGAGTATCTGGGAAGATACTCCAGTCCTTCTACTCCGGAGCTGTAGAGATCATCTTGACTGGAAACATCACTGCCTGGTATGGAAACAGCACGGCACAGGACAAGAAGGCCCTACAGAGAGTGGTGCGCTCAGCCGAGCGTACCACGGGTATTGCACTACCACCCCTGCAGGTTCTATACAACAAGAGGTGCAAATCCAGAGCCTGCAGAATAATGAAAGACCCTCACCACCCCAACAACAGCCTGTTCATGCTGTTGAGGTCAGACAGACGCCTGCGAACACCAACTACTAGGACAGAGAGACTTCGGCTCAGCTTCTTCCCCCAGGCCATCAGAGCCTTGAACACTGAACTCTCCACACACAAGCACACATGAGCACACACACGACACACACACTGTACACGCTCACACACTAGCAGCCACTTTAACATGAGCAAGCACACACTCATGCTGCACACGATCACACTTATGGCCACTTTACAAAAGGAAAGGTCACTTTAAGAATAGTATAGTATAACTTGAAATTGTATAATATAGCATGTACATAAAGACCCAGTGCCTCATCCGTAGCTAACAGTGTATTGCACTACCACAGGACCTAGCATGTCCTACCATGCTCTGTAAATAACTCATGTACCAGTGGAGGTTTCTCTATGACAACACGTGAAACACAAATTCACTCATAATTCATATTTATTATTCATTTACATATATATATATACATTTATTTTATTTATATATATATATAAAAAAATTATTTTTTTAATTATTATTATTTTATATTTTTTTATTAGAAAAGTTTTCCTCTGTAAAAAAAATGCCAGTGAATTTTTTCTTTTTAAAAAATTGCCAAATTTGACAGCTCTGAGCAGGCCTGCCCTGCAGTAATGACTGCAGTAATTATTCGTGAAGAAAACTTCACAGGTGTGACCCAATGTTATATAAATAATAAATAACAGCCAATCGAAATACTGTAGGCTATTAACTTCGTCTAAGCACGGTCTGTGCAGTTAAACTCTTGCCATTGAATGGAGGATTGAATGATTGACAGCCCTTGCCATCCAATACATGGAGGTTGAATATGATTGGCAGCCTTGCAAATCCAATCAGAGATTGCTGCATTGCAAAGTCAAAACGGGTCCATCTGCAGGTTAGGTTTAGCTCTGGCCAATCTCAAGTTTCTCAAGTTTCTTTATTAGTTGTCATACAGAAGTA
This sequence comes from Notolepis coatsorum, assembly GCF_963971535.1. Lineage (NCBI taxonomy): Eukaryota > Metazoa > Chordata > Actinopteri > Aulopiformes > Paralepididae > Notolepis > Notolepis coatsorum. The sequence goes on along the minus strand of NC_140173.1, from coordinate 43,872,416 downwards.
CAGAATACTTTTATACAAAATGTAACAGAAATAAGCATTTTGTATAAAAGTATTCTGTACTTCTGTATGACAACTAATAAAGAAACTTGAGAAACTTGAGATTGGCCAGAGCTAAACCTAACCTCCGACCCTGCAGATGGACCCATTTTGACTGTTTGAAAGAGCAAGGAAGTAGTTTAGTTGTTGTTTAGTAGAAGTAAGCTGTACAGCTATAACAAGTAAAGTCAGGCTAAATTAAACTTTGCGCCAACATTAGGACCGAAGTATAAACCAGCAACTGAGCAACATGAAGAAGTGGACTTATGCATCTGGATCAGAAAAAACGTTGTGGATGAAAAAGTAAGTAGGCTAGTGTTTGTAAAAGCTTGTATGCTAACAGTAGCTAGCCAGCTTAGCCTACATCACAATGATAATCACCAAGCTAACTTACTGTACACACTGTAGGGCTGGGCAATTAATCAAAACAGAATCGCGATATCGATTCATAGACCTATGCAATCTCATTTCTAAGTTATGACTATTTTTTTTTATTAATTTTTTTTTTTTTTTTTTTTTTACTTTTTAAATTATTTTATCTGGGTTGAACATGATTTGTGGAACTCCCTCTGGTGTTGTGGTCGTGGTATTCACTGACCTTTGGGAAGTATTTCGACATGCACATGGGTATCTTAGTGGTGTAGTGTATCTTGTAGACCAGGCAAGTTGCTGTACTCTGTCGTCTACTCTAAGCCATCCTAGGTTGTCAAAGTGGGCAGGGGTGAGGTGGGTTTTAGGAGTAAGGTCAAGCAGTAGTCTGACCAGTTTGTTTTGTGATGTTTGTAATCTTGTTTTTAGTGCCTTTGAGGTGCTTTGGTACCATGAGGTGCAAGCATAGTCGTAGTACCCTTGAATGAGTGCTCCTGTTAGAGTCTTCAAGGTATTCTTGTTTACCAGAGAGGAGATCCGGTACAAGAATCTAGTTCGTTGGTTGACTTAGTTTTATTACATTGGATACCATTTTGTCACAGGAATGATTTGCCTCTATAGGATGGAACCCAGGTAGGGAATTTCATCTTTCCTTTTAAGATAAGATAAGATATTCCTTTATTGATCCCCTTGGGGAAATTCAGGCATCATAGCAGCATGGGGGAAGGGGGAGGGGGGTACAGGTAGTGAAAACAACACAAGCAGTGTAAACAAATAGGTCAATATAATTTACTATCTAACTAACTGAAATATATTTTCACAGTGTCACATAAGGTGCAGTATGCATAAGGTAGTGTTATAATTTACTATCTAACTAACTGAAATATACATTATTCATTATTCACAGTATCACAGTATCCACATAAGGTGCAGTATGCCTAAGGTAGTGTAAGTTGTCCTCCTTGGGTTCCTATAAGTCCCAGGTCGATGTCTGGCAGCAGTTGCTGCCCACTGTTGTGGAGCCTGATGGCCACTGGTATGAAGGACTGTCCGAGGCGGTTAGTTGAGTGTCGGGGGGGTATGAGTCTGTGGCTTCCTTGTCACCTTCACCTAATATGTTTTGATCTGGTCAGGTGGGCTGTCACCTAATATGATTTCATCTGGTCAGGTGCGCTGTCACCTAATATGATTTCATCTGGTCAGGTGCGCTGTCACCTAATGTTAATATGTTTTCATCTGTGTCCACTGACCACTGACACACAGTGGGGGATGTTTTAAAAATATTATTTAATATATAATATAATATAATAATTTGTGCTTCACCTAAAAATTTGGTCAGCAGCCTCCACTGTCATGTACATATACCGACATGCCCTACTCTGTTTACTGTATTATTGCACAATGTCGTTCTATTGGATTCTATTATATATTACTATTGTATTATGCACATCGTTGCGAGCAAGACCACCCGCATTTCATTGTATACTCGTATGCCATGACAAATAAAACTATTGACTTGACTTGACTAGACTACTGTGATACAATCTGGTTTTCGCCCCTGTCACATCACAGAAACAGCCCTCCTCAAAATCACAAATGACCTCCTGATGGCAGCTGACTCCGGACTATTATCCATCCTCATCCTCCTCGATCTAAGCGCCGCATTTGACACCATATCTCACTCCACCCTCCTTAACCGACTAGCCTCCATTGGAATCTCCCACACATCCCTAGACTGGTTCCACTCATATCTCTCTGGTCGTACTCAGTTCATTCAGTTAAAATCATTCACATCCCATCCATCCCCCCTCTCCTCCGGTGTTCCCCAGGGCTCTGTCCTTGGCCCTATCCTCTTCATCATCTACCTCCTCCCACTTGGTCTGATTCTCCGTAAATACAACATCAATTTCCACTGTTACGCGGACGACACCCAGCTCTATGTTTCCTCCAAACCCACTTCCACCCTCCCTCCCTCTTCCCTCTGTGCCTGTTTACAGGAAATCAAATCCTGGTTCACTTCAAATTTCCTCAAATTAAACAGTGATAAAACAGAGGTAGTCCTCATTGGCTCCAAGTCCACACTCACCAAGCACCCCAGTTTCACCCTTACCATAGACAACTCCTTGGTTTCCCCTTCCCCCCAGGTCAAGAGTCTGGGTGTCGTCCTCGACAGCACCCTATCATTCCATTCCCACATCAATAACACCATCCGGTCCGCCTACTTCCACCTTCGCAACATCAACCGCCTCCGCCCTTCACTCACCCCCAACAGCGCCGCAATCCTGGTCCACTCCCTCGTCACTTCCCGCTTGGATTATTGCAACTCCCTTCTCTTTGGTCTCCCCCACAAACTCCTCCATAAGCTCCAACTGGTCCAGAACGCTGCTGCCCGTATAATAACCAGAACCCCTGTCATCAGTCACATCACCCCCGTCCTACACCAACTACACTGGCTTCCCATTAAACACAGCATAGACTACAAGATCCTCCTCCATACATTCAAGAGCATCCACAACCTCGCCCCTTTATACCTGTCCGACCTCCTCCACATCAACATTCCACACCCGGTCCCTCAGGTCTGCCTCCTCCATCAACCTGACCGTCCCCCCAGCCCGTCTGTCCACCATGGGGTCAAGAGCCTTCAGCTGCTCTGCCCCCCGCCTTTGGAACTCCCTCCCCCCCGACATCAGGAACATTGACTCCATCATCCCATTAAAAACCCACCTCAAAACCCACCTGTTTAGGCAGGCGTATGTCGGATTTTATTTTATTTTTTAAATGTATTGTGATTGTTAATTAACTGTTTTTTTAAATTGTTGTACTTGAGTGTCTTGAAAGGCGCCTTATAAATAAAATGCATTATTATTATTATTATTATTATTATTATTATTATTATTATTATTATTATTATTATTATTATTATTATTATTATTATTATTATACAGTATACATCAGATACATGGTCCTAATACTAGACTACTGTGATACAGTATACATCAAATACATGGTCCTAATGCTAGGCTATTTTGATACAATATACAGTACATCAGATACATGGTCCTAATGCTAGGTACTTTAATACAGTATACATCAGATACATGGTCCTAATGCTAGGCTACTGTGATACAGTATACATCAGATACATGGTCCTAATGCTAGGCTACTTTGATACAGTATACATCAGATACATGGTCCTAATGCTAGGCTACTTTGATACAGTTTATACATCAGACATACATCCGGGTACACATACACCAGTCCTATAGATTGCTATTGTATACTGTATACAACTTGTTGGCAGGGTGCTTACATAGTTTGAAATGTTTGTTTTGTTTTGCCATGGGCCAGAACAGTGACAAACATATCCACACCCATGCTTGACAGGTACTGTGCCTTGCCATGGGCCAGAACAGTGACATACAAACATATCAGCAGCAGTGTGTAAGACACGTGTCTTTGCACAAAGACATTTTAACTTGTATAAGGGGACTCATTCACTCAGTCACAATCTATCTATCTATCTATCTATCTATCTATCTATCTATCTATCTATCTATCTATCTATCTATCTATCTATCTATCTATCTATCTATCTATCTATCTATCTATCTATCTATCTATCTATCTATCTATCTATCTATCTATCTATCTATCTATCTATCTATCTATCTATCTATCTATCTATCTATCTATCTATCTATCTATCTATCTATCTATCTATCTATCTATCTATCTATCTATCTATCTATCTATCTATCTATCTATCTATATATCTATCTATCTATCTATCTACTATACAGTATATATACAGTATATACATATATTATATATGTAACGGATGGTATTGTGAAGTGCAGTCACGAAGGGCTGGGGTGAGTAGCGGTGCTATGGGTTAAACTCACTCTCATCCTCAAAAAGACACATAGACACGTTACAAAGAAGTGCGTTCACTTATTGGTATAGCGGCCTGTGTTGTTGCCCGCGGCGTGGGAGACCAGGGGTTCGAAACTCCCTTGGGGCATCGAAGGTTGAGGTGATGTTGTCACAACCGTTACATATATATCAGATGAAGAACCATATAAGTCCATTTTAAGTTTTCAGAGGAACATGTGAAATGTGAAAACAGTGTTGTGTTCACTCATAGTTAGACAGTAGAGGTTGAGTAGTTTCTGGTGATGTATCACATCCACACCAAGTGATTTAGAATAGATTAACTGCAAATACATGGGCTGTCAAAACAGACTTAAATTATTATTGTTATTATTGTTATTTATTTTTTATTTATATACATATATATATATATATATTTCACCAGCAGAAATGTACCTCAATAAAGTAGGATGAGTGAGGTTTTGTTTATGTAAAGCCCAGGTTATACGTCGTCATCGGGACCATCAAGTGGGAACTTCTGCTTGATTAGGCCCACGGCACTTCCAAATACAGTGATGTGTAGAACAGAACCATGCTAACCGCTGGTACAACGTGTGGTCATTGCTATGTGTCTCCACTAGGGGTCCTACTCTAGCTGGATTAGCTTTCATTTCCCTTCCGGTTTCCTCAATCAGATACCCTGTGATCATCATCACCTCTGTCCTGGATGCGTGTAGCTTAATCCCAGCGGAAGAGTGCAAGAGCGCTTCCGCATTTTGCCCTGATTGGCCGCGGTAACGCCCTCCAAATGCGCATTTTCTTTCCCCCCGCTCAGACGCCGAAATGGAATGCATGTAGTACATTGCAACACAACGCAGCATTTCCGCGTACATTGCAACGTAACACAAAGCAGCTGTCAACTGTACTTTACATATTATCCAAACGAGGACCACATAATGTTATTTCCCTGTACATTGTAACGTTAACACAACGCAGCTGTCAACTGTACTTTACATATTATGGAATACATCTATATTATTGCGACGCGACGGCAGTGCGGAAATAGGCTGTCTATTGCCATTCTCTAAGACAAACTCTAACCTTAACCAGCTCCTTAACAGCGCCTAAACTTAACCATAACCAACTCCGAAACAATGCTTAAAGTTAACATGCCTAAACTTAACCGGCGAAAGAATGCACATAAAAAAAAAAAGAAAAAAAAATTGTAGGGAATCAAACTTGTCACCAATCCCGCAGGATCCACAGCACGGCAGCATACCAGTTGAGCTAAGCGTCGAATGAAAAACATCAGGGATTACGGCTACATAATGCCACAAGCTCTGCTGCGTCCATCGCGTGTATATGTGTGCTAATATGGCGTGTTAGCGTTAATATGTGATTAATATGAACCAAAGCGTGTGAATATGTGATTAATATGATCGCCTGCTGCGTCCATCGCGAGTATATATGTGTGCTAATATGGCGCGTTAGCGTTAATATGTGATTAATATGAACCAAAGCGTGTTGCTAATATGGCGTGTTAGCGTTAATATGTGATTAATATGAACCAAAGTGTATTAATATGTGATTAATATGATCGCCTGCTGCGTCCATCCCGTGTATATATGTGTGCTAATATGGCGCGTTAGCGTTAATATGTGATTAATATGAACCAAAGCGTGTTAATATGTGATTAATATGAACCAAAGCGTTGAACCAAGCGGGGATCTCATGCGCATGCGCGCGCGCGAGCACCTGGGCGAAGGAAAAGGAAATGCGCATTACCGTACTGGCGTATGGCGTAGATTGCGGAAGCGCTCTTGCACTCTTCCGCTGGGATTAAGCTACACGCGTCCTGCATTGCATTGATATCACATAGTGGGGCAGATACCAGGCTAAAATATGGTATTGTATAATAAAAAAAAATCCCTCTGTACTAAGGCTACGTTCACACTGCAATTGCCTTAGTGCTCATCAATGTTGTAGTGTTGATTTACCGTAATGCTCAGATCAGATTTCTGGTTGTTGTTTTTTGTTTTGTTTTTTAAATGTGGCCAATATCAGAGTGGTTACACTGCTGAATTGACCTGCATGCACAAATGAACAATAACGCATAATAATGGAGGACACTGAATTAACAGTTTATGGTTTAATTTATAAGTTGATGTGCAGTGGAGGCCAGATCATTTGTGAGCAGATTATAATGAGGATGAGGAGAAGATGAAAGAGAGAGATTTCTTCGTTCAATTATGCTTTCAAACACAGAGCTGTTATGATACGTCCCCTCAAGTTCTGCTTGTACAAAAGTATCACCCTAAATACTTAAAAGGTACAGTAAACACCTCACTGTCCTGTCCCTCCACTGACTTGCATTCACACATAGCCTAAGATTCAATACCAGGTGTCATGTGTGTGTCGGAAATCTAATACAACTTGATTCTCTCCATTTTCACCTATAGAAGGATGTTGGATCTGTATTATATATATATATATCCAAAGACTTCCATAATTGATATGCAGGAGTTGGGAACATGTCGGTCTTAGTAGCCTGCGGTCCTACATAATGATGCTGTTCTGTCAGGTGAAATGACCAGACGTTGAAGATTGACCATGATTGCAGACAGTAATCAAAGCAATTTTCTCTGCTCCACCTCTATTCACAGATGGCATTTACCATGTGCATGTGTCACAGTGTGTGTGTGTGTGTGTGTGTGTGTGTGTGTGTGTGTGTGTGTGTGTGTGTGTGTGTGTGTGTGTGTGTGTGTGTGTGTGTGTGTGTGTGTGTGTGTGTGTGTGTGTGTGTGTGTGTGTGTGTGTGTGTGTGTGTGTGTGTGTGTGTGTGTGTGTGTGTGTGTGTGTGTGTGCGTGCGTGCGTGCGTGCGTGCGTGCGTGCGTGCGTGCGTGCGTGCGTGTGTGTGTGTGAGAGAGACATAGAGAGATCGCAAGATCGAGACTGTGCGAAAGCGAGAGAGACAGAGAGAGAGAGGTGCCAAGCGTAGTAAAAGTAACAGAATTACCACACGTTATAAAACATAGTAGAACACGACACATGGAGGGACATGGGAAGAAAAGAAAGTAGGCATATTATGTGGCCTCTATTCAAGTGAGCATCTGGGTCCATCTGCTGGATGCTTGAACGTTATACAATTAAACAGCAGGAGTCTTGAAACAGCAGGCTATAGTCAATAGTATACAGTCAACAAACATAGTAACCACAGTAAGTTATGTGGAGAGTTCAAAACAGAATTGTGACTTAATCAGCCATTACCTGACCACAATCACGGTGATGGTAGAATCTTCTCCTTTACATAAAACATGGCCACATCAGGGTCCTCAAATGATTTATCCACTCCGTTGAATGTGATCCGGAGTTTGGCTGGGAAGCGGAGGCCGAATTTGACATTTGAATTGTCATAAAGAAGGCCACTGAACTTAGAAGCAGGCCAGGACAGTGTTTCTAGTTGTATTCTAAAATTCTATTCTATTGTATTCTAAAATGTGACTATATGGTTTTATATTAACTTAATAAATAAACAAAAATCTACTTATTTCAACGAACATTTCAAACTAAATAACAGATTATGCACATAAAACGCTGAAAACAACCGAAGCAACAATAGTATTTTAATGAGGCTATTATTATTATCATTATTATTTTGCAACAAGTTAGCCCTCTCATAAATAGCACATATAAATGAATAACTAACTTGAACTAACTTAATAGGATTGAAGTGATATTTGGCTTAAAAAATCGGTCGCCTGGCAAAAAGAAAAGAAAAAAAAGCCAGACGAGGTGCATTGGGCCGCGGCTCTCTGACGCCTTATTTTCTGGGCCCCGGCCTGAAAAGTTTGGGAACCCCTGAGCTAGCAGACTGTAGAGAGCTGATGGTCGTATGTAGCTCTTGGCGGATTGAGGCTATTTCCTTATGGATAGCGGCAGTCTGTGTATCCGTCTTTGCTCCCAGGGTTTCAATTGCCGACATAATCTTCTCCACAGACCTTGTGGAAAGTGCGTCAATCCCAGGAAACTCATGTCTAGCGTCAGCAGCCGTAGCATTAGCATGGCTAATTTTGAGTCTGGTTTTGTCACGAGACATCGTCGTTTAGTGCATAAACTTTTCCGACTCATTAAATTCGGTTCGCCGAGTGATGGTAGACGTTATATACAAAATTAAGCATAGGTTTGATTCAATCACATGGTAAATTAACTGCAATTATGAAAGTTGTTTGCAGAGCTCCGGACATCACAACCTCACATGTCAAGTGCTCTACGGAAGCCTGTGTCTCGTTTTAGCATGCAACCTAGCATTGTGGCCTGAAGTTTGTTCTTGATGTTCTTCCATCAAGACATTCTGATGGAACACTGTGATGGACCAAGCAGCCAGAAGATGAAGACACCGTGGTGCAGAGAAAAATAAGGGGTTTTATTTACCCAAACAAAGGTTTAACAAATACATCATTTACAAACAGATTATAAATGGGCCCTTAAAATAGAAGGCAGGATAAAACAGACCTGAACTGAAAGGAAGCCAACTCACAAATGGTAAACTCAGCTATATATAGGTCCTGGTCAGACACATTAACATAGGCAGGGTAATTAATACAATTTATATTTTACTCTAATATCTTAAAATGCAGATTAATCATAAACAATAAACACAACACATACAACATCTCTACTAAACTGAACAACCAATAATCTTAATTAATAAGGAAATACATATAACAAACTAAATCACAATACAATGAACCCCCCCTGACATCTCCCGCGACTTGGTTCGGTCCACCACCCCCATCCGGCTATTTATTTAAGATTTATTTAATTAAGATTATTGGTTGTTCAGTTTAGTAGAGATGTTGTATGTTGTGTTTATTGTTTATGATTAATCAGAATTTTAAGATATTAGAGTAAAATATAAATTAAGAACAGATTCTTATTTACAGTGACGGCCTGGTGAGAGGACAAAAGGGCCTCTCAAAGGGTAACAGGGAAAGGGGACAAAAAAATGCAATAAAATAGAATAGAGTTAGACGATACATAGATCACAGACAAAAGTAAAACACACATCAAACAAACAACCAAATATGATTGTGTGTGTAAACAACTCTGTGATAGAGTCCTTAAAAGTAATGAGGGGGATCAATTTGTCCATCCTTTTTTTTATTCACTTTTTCTCCTTCTTTTTCTGTTTTTCTCCCATCCCAATTTAGTTGTGCCAATTCCCCCCTCCCCTGTCTTGATTGTTGCTCGCATGTGCCCCCCACTGGTTGGTCGTAGGGAGGGTTGAAGAATCTATCGCATGTCCCCTCCAATACATGCAGAGTCAGCCAGCCACTTCTTTTCACCTGCCAGCGCGGACTCTCATTGGCGAGGTGTAACGTGTGGGAGGCTCACACTACCCTCGCCATCTCCTGTCCTTGCTGTGCAGGCGCCCTGACCGACCTGTAGGAATCGCTGTTTACAACAACCAGATTACCACCCATCGACTCCCCTCCTGCTGACTCTGCCAATTGAGTCAGTATGAAGGCCGGCCCAAGCCGGAGGCAACGCTGACAGCCGGATTCGATACCGATGTCTCACGCGTTGGTGACGAGCGCTTAGACCGATGCGCCACCCAGCCGCCCCCAATTTGTCCATTTTCAAAGTATTTTGTGTCTCATTTCAACTGCTAGGAGCAGCAATGAGACAGCTCAGCAATGAGACAGCTCTGCTGTTATAGGGAGGAGATGGTAGAGTAGGTAAAACACTGGAAAAGCATGATATTGCTAGTCTACTGTGACTCATTTACAAGATCCAGCAATAAGACACCAAATGATTACGTTTTTGTTGATATAAATGAATGAATGAATGAATGAATGAATGAATGAATGAATGAATGAATGAATGAATGAATGAATGAATGAATGAATGAATGACATTTTATTTTCGTGTCATGTCCGACGACCCATCCCTTACGGGATTATAAGACACCAAAAACAACAATTGAACATAACAATCACTTCCCATGGTTTCTAAGCTACACCATGCACATCATCAGAGGCCGAAATACATCACATATTTGTTATTTTTGTGTGTTTATCCCAAGCTTTCTCTAAATATTCAGCAAGTGCAAAAACCCTGTGATCAAAAATCCCATATATCAACACATAGAAACCGTTGTTTTGCACATAGCAACCACTGTCTCTTCCAATGCTGTGTACAAAACAATGTTACTGGCAGCCATGTTGGAAGACAGAGAACTACACAACCATTGCGTGGAATGCCTCTGTTAAAAGGTTAGGCTACATGGTTCTTTGGGTTTGATCTGGGTTTAATGACTCCGTGGGACCAATATATAAAAAGGAAAATATAACTTCAAAAACACACTGGTGACAATCAGAAAACGAGGGAGTTTTTTCTTAATAACCCATTGAAACCGGGAAACATTTTGTGTGTATATGCAGGCTATATAATGCATTATTAGCAGGCGTTTTAGGTCCTGAAAGGTTGACAATTTGACAAGTATATCAGTTTGTATAAGTTTATCCAGGGGACAACATATTTAGTTTGATTTCAGACACATTTGTTTCAGAGTGTATCCTACCTGATGATATTGCTAACCAGAGGGGTTACACTGTAAGTCACATAATTGACTTGACTTAACCCTCAAGGTTTATTATCTGGCTATGAGTACAAGTGAGTTGAACTTATTGAAGCGGTACATAAATAGAGGAACTCTAGTCAATAAGACCATTAAAGTTCAGCATTCACAATCCATAATTCATCCACCTAGAATTAGTGCAGCTCCGGACTCCGCTCGGACTCATTACATTTCTGTTATCAATCAACCTGCTTCCTTCCTGCGCATGTTCCATGTGGACAATCTTGCCTCTAAACTGGGACAGAAAATTGGTTTCCTGTACAGAAACAGATCCAATTGTCCTCTATTTAGTAGAAAAATTATAGTTGAATCAGTCTTCTTATCAGTTTTGGATTATGGTGATGTAATTTATAGGCATGCTGCGGCATCAACTCCTAAACCTCTGGATTCTGTATATCACCCAGCTCTTAGGTTTATTACTGGTGACAGATATGATACTCACCATTGTGTCCTGTATGATAGGGTGGGTTGGCCTTCTCTTACAGAAATGCGCAACAAACACTGGTATTTATTTATTTTTAAAGCCCTTATTGGTAAACAACCTGTTTATATCTCTTCACTGTTAGATTGGAATATTGGAACCTATTCAACTCGATCGAATTACTGGGTGGATGGTTCTTAGGGTGCCTCAAGTTTGTTCTGATCTAGGGAAGTCAGCTTTTTCCTTTGATGCCTCTAACTGATTGATTGATTGATTGAAAACTTTATTAACAGATTGCAGAATGGGTACAGTACCAGTGGCGTCGTTAGCCCTGGGCTTCCGGGGCTTTAGCCCCGGATGTTTTTCTCCTAGCCCCAGACATAAAAAATAAAAATAAAAAATAGTTTACATTTCAGCATCCCCATTGTCTGTGCTAAATGTTTGTTAGTGTTTGGTATTTTTTGTTGGTTTTTAGTACTTTTAAACATCCATTTTTAGTAAGTAGTTTTCATTTGATCCTATAATGTTTTCATTCACCGATTTGTGGACTTTTTTTTCGTGTCCTGAAAGGCACCTTATAAATCAAATGCATTATTATTATTATTATTATTATTATTATTATTATTATTATTATTATTATTATTATTATTATTATTATTATTATTATTATTATTATTATTATTATTATTATTATTATTATTATTATTATTATTATTATTATTATTATTATTATCATCCAGGAGGGAAAAGACACTTAGTAGGATAGTAGGGACTGCATCTCTGCCTGTCCTGACCAGGAAACACTTTGCAACTGTGATCTCCTCTGGCAATAGTTGGATATTGTAATGTGTGGCAAGGGGTTGCAGCAATTCCACTGAGAGAAACTGGTCTGAGGCTGGATAACATGCCTGTATGCCTCTCATAAGTTATTCTCCAACTCATGAGAACCTGCTCTCAAGCTCTTGCAGCATTCTGTCGACGACTGGATAGAACAGTTTCTGTCTCAGCTGATCTCCTGAGCTGAGGTCTGAGCTTGTGCCACAAGATGACTCAACTACATACTCATCCATCCTTTTCTGCTTCCTCCTTTGGCTGGTAGTATGTTCCTCAATCCAAAGGCCATTACATATGTATATATTTGTTTCGATTGCTTAAGCATGATTTTGAAAACGGGGCCTGGTGTTTCAAAACACACAATTAGCACAACCACACACAATTATCAGAACACCTCAGATCCTTTGCTAAATTAAACACTTGTCAAAACCATACACTAATTTATAAAAACTACATTTTGTTACCATATGAAACACACGTGTGAATTCTGTCCCGTTGTCGGACCTCAAACATCTTACCATAAGGGGCTATGTCCGCCAGGAATTTTTCCGTGGCCTGGAGTGTGTCGCTTTTTGCTCTAAGAAAGTAAACAAACACTGCCCCTGTGTACACATCTGTAAAAGACTGTACATATCTAAAGCCTCCTATGGACTTGTTCCTTACTGGACCGGCAAGGTCTGTGTTAACCAACGCAAGTGGTACTTTAACTTTTTCTGTGGGATTCCTGTTTCTCGATTGAGCAAACTTCCACTTTATGCACACGACACATTCTTTATCAGGTCTACGCTTATCGCTTTCAATGTGCATGCCTTCTGTCACCGTTTGAAGTTCCAGTAAATCCTCGTAATTACAATGACCCATAATCTCATGCCATGTCTAAATATCGTGGCTGACGGTTACTTTACACATATTATTGTCATTACACTCTGTTTTCAGGTAATACATTCTCTGATACACGTCTATGTCAAATTGTATACCGTTGGGCTCTACAAGAAAATGTTTACCTTCCATGAAGGACACTCTGGCTCCGTTCGCAGCAGCAGCCATTACAAAGAATAGTCCTTGTGGGAACGACGGCACATAGAGAGCGTTCCTTAACGTCACTGTACGCCGACACCCCCCGCTGTCCGTGAGGTATACCTGTGCGTCCCCTCTCCCTCTCGCCAACCCGTGGATGCGCCTTCGTCTGCCAGCTCCATGCTGTGTCCCTCCGGGCGGAAGGTTCTGTCAAAGTTCTTGAACAGACTCCTGTCATTGATGACGTGGGACGACGCACCTGTGTCCACGATCAGTCCCTTCCTTTGGGCCTGTTGCAGCTGCGTTGGCCTAGTGACGTACGTCGTCTGTGCCCTGGGGATGAAGTCCTCTTGTTCCGCTACTCTCCAGTCGTCGCCTCGATCCGTCTCATGCCGACCATCGCCGCCATCTTGTCCATGTGCGTGTCTCGCGCCCTGGTCGCGTTTCATCATGCACGCTCTGTTTGCGTGCCGTGGCGATCTGCAGGGGCCACACCAGACAGTCCTCGTGCAGTTACTTCTCCGATGGCCTTTCTCTCCACATCGCCAACACGCCTGCTCCGTCGTGGTCCTGGTCCTCTCCCTTGGCATCGCTCGGACCTTTAGTGCCCTCTCTCTCGCCTCCGCGGTGGCTGGTTGGGTATCTTCTGAGGCCTCTAAGTTCCTTAGCTTAGCCTTGAACTGTCCCAACGTCATGTCCGTTGAACCGTGTTACCAGGAGTGTGAACGGTTTGTACAGCTCCGGTAGTCCTCTCATCATCATCGCCATCATTAGCCCATCGCTCGGTGCTTCTCCGGCACCCCTCAATGACGTCGTGATTGGTTCCGCTCTGTTGACGTATTCGGTCACAGTCTAGGTTGAGCCCTTCCTCAGGGTCGTCAGTGCTATGTAGAGGGCCATGAGTCGGGGTCTTCCTCGCCCAATGAAATGCTCTCTCAGTACCGCCAGGCTTTCTCGGCCCCTGTCTTTAGTGTCGCGGAATATCAGCCCCAGGCTGGTGTCGTCGAGCATCGGCGCTAACTCACAGTACGCGCTGGCATTCCGTTGGTCGTCCAGGGCTTGCTCTTCCGCGGTCAGTTCTCCCGTGGGGCCCGTCAGGATCGTCTCCTTCAGCCCCATACCGTGCATGTAGCATAGCATGCGCTCTTCCCAGAGTTCATAGTTCTCTGCTTTTCCATTGAATGGTGGCCCTTTGTTCCTCCCTCTGGCCGCCACGCGTTCCAAGGTGGGGTTCTCCCCCTCGCCTCCGCCGTGCCCAGCGGGCGCCACGCGCTCCGAGGTGGGGTTCTCCCCCTCGCCTCCGCCGTGCTCAGCATGCTCCGTCTCCCCCGGCGCCGCCTCCTCGGGTCTCTTGGTCGCTGCCTTCCAGCGACTCCCGGCTGCTGCCTTCTTGGCTCTCCTGTGGGTCTTCTTGGCTTTCATCTTCTTCGTTAATGGTATGCTTAGCTTTTACTCTTGTTGGCCTAGCGACTAGCCACGCGGTGCTCCCGGTGCTATCCTAGCCTATAACTTCAGCTAAGCTTACTACAGTACCTCCACTATTTCGCCCCGGCGTTATCTGGGCCCATAACCCGTTAACAGAATCCGGCTATAGGGCGACAATAATGTGGTCAAGAGGCATGATTTCCAGTCTTTAGCCTTTAACTGGCTTGGTTTGTTTATTCACATGGTGGGAGCATTAACATATGAGTCCTCTCTTACTGAGAGACTGGGGGAGAGAACGAAAGGGGTGGGCACCTTTCTTTTTATAGTTGCCCTAAGGTAGAATACCTGGGTGGCTACGCCCAGAGCGCCCTCCAGTGGGGACAGATATATATGCACCAAGGCAATCACTGGTGGAGACAATTGTCTACACAGGTAAACAGTTACTAGTGTAAACAGTCATATGTACAGTTAGACAGTTACTAATAATCCTATACAGAGTCTCTTATCTCAACATGTGGTCTGAGTTATTTTCTTCACTCGATCAGAGTCGGCTAGACGTTAAGACGTTTCACTGGCGTGTTTGCTATTGGAGGTTGTTGTTGTTGTCCCACTTCTTGGGACTATGGACATAGACGCCTGACTAATGGAGCATTTGGAGCACCTGCTCCCCCACTATTGAACTTGGGGGAGCAAACGTGTGCTTTTGCACCCCCACTTTTTGATCATATGAAAAATATGATATGCCCCCCCCCTAATATATAAATGTAACCATAACTACGTAATTTCAATCAAATTAATAATACGCAATGACACTTAATAGCAAGTTTTTAAGTTTCCAAAGATTGTGTCCCCCCCTGCCCTCCACATTTGAATGGTTTGATCCACTGCATCCCACGGTCCCTCTCCCAGCAGTCAGTAGCGCATGCTGCTGTGTAGTTATTCTATATAGGTTTAAAAGGGGGGTCGCTTATAAGCCCTTGGGCTTTATGACCTTTCCTGCACATTTTAACTGTTCTTATTTTACTTCTTTTTATTCCAGAATGTATGTTTGTAAGTGCAAATAACAATAAACACATTTTAATCCATTCTTGCGGTTTAAGTGATTATCAGGATCAAGAATTTAACTGATTTATCTGGTGTGATTTGATTTAGATTAGATTTCAATCGATTCAATTAGGTTTGAAGGTGCTGGTTTCAGGTGGCCAGCACCTGCCGATAGGGATGGGAATCGAAAAACGGTTCCAGTTGGGAGCCGGTTCCTAATTGTCAGATTCTTGGAATCGCATGCCTCCGTGACTATCGATTCCTCTATCGATGCCATGTTTGAGCCCCCCTATAGACCAATGCTGCCTTGTTTTTATTTGATTGTGCTGACATCGTTGCTGAGGGAACCATAATTACTGTAAAGGTGCTTACATATACACGCAGTGGCGGCTGGCCACTGGGGGCGCTCGGGCGCCGACCCCCCTGTTAATAGAGAGAGAAGAAAAAAAAATTAGTTTTTTGTTTTATAGCCCTATAAATAATATAAACATGTTTAAAATTAATAATATTTACTCATTTTAAGTATGTTTGTGTTTCCAATGCACAATATAACGTTAATATATCAAATAAGAAAATTATCGTTTTCCTGAACAGGAAGTGACTCACTGCGCATAGCCGCATTTCTCCAAGCGGCTCCTAGCCGTATTTCTCGCCCGGGCTAGACGCAATAGCGCTCTGAGTGCGTCATCGCTGTATCCGTCGCAGCCAATCAGTGCGTAACGCGCTGTGCGTTGAAATATGATGTATTATGTTGGAAGCCGGGCGCGATTTGAAGCGGTCTAGGCAAGCAGCCGTAGCAGCGTCTAGAATTTCCGTAGCCGCATTTCGCGGAGACGCTCTCTGATTGGCCGATGCCAGTTTTTTTTCCCGTAGCCGCATTTCGCGGAGACGCTCTCTGATTGGCCGACGTCAGTTTCTGTTGTAGCTGTTCTGTTGTGTAACTTGTGTTGTCATAGGTTGTGATGCAGCTATTTATCTTAGAGCGTGACGGCAAGTTCTTTCGACGGTTAAGCTTAGGCACTCTTTCAAAGTTGGTTAAGGTTAGAGTTTGTCTTAGAGCATGGCGATAGAACGCCAGGTAGTTTGCAGTCTGTTCGATGCGGAAATGGACAAAGAAATCATCAAAGTACTTGTGTTGTGTGGTGCTAACAGCTAACACTTGGCTAACAAGCTATATGGCGGATGCAGTCTGGATAGTGGACAGTGGCATGAACCGCGGAACGCATTTTGAATAGGTATGGCAAATTAATGAATTAATAAAAAAAAATTAAAAATTAAAGATTATTATTATTATTATTTTTTTTACACTCCAAAAGTTGGTAGGGCGTTGGTAGGAAACGTGTACCTGGTGGTAGTCCATGGCCTCTCTGTGGTATTTGCTACTCTCATGTTTTTTAAAGGCATGTACAGCGTTTTTCCAATTTTGAAATCCAAGCACTGAAAATGCATTCTCGTTGGTTTTGCTTAAACCAGAACTGAGTCCTTTCATTGTCCAAAGATGACATTGTGTACAGAACAGTTTTGCTCTTGTTTGGCAAAACGTTAGCCATCTGTGGTCCTTGAACCACTTGGAATGAACAGACCGATTTCTCTGAGATGTACCTTCTCCCTGTATCCGTTTTGTACCTACAAGAACAGCGGGGTCATCTGGTTGATTGGACTTTGATAGATCCCTGCAGCACTAGATCACTGCACACTGCGCGAACGTAAATGTATTTGCTGATATACATTTGACTGTTAATGTTAATTAATGTTATTATTATTATTATTATTATTATTATTATTATTATTATTATTATTATTATTATTATTATTATTATTAATTATTATTAATTATTATTATTATTATTATTATTATTATTATTATTATTATTATTATTATTATTATTATTATTATTATTATTATTATTATTATTATTATTATTATTATTAAAGTTATTAATGTTATTAATGTTTACATAATGTTTGAGTTTGATACACCCAGGGGCGGACCTAGCACATTTGGCGCCCTAGGCGAGGTGCACCACTGCCCCCCCCCCCCCCAAATCAAATCAAAACATTGCCGCGCTACCAACCGGTTAACCCTTTTCACTGCGACAATACACAGAAGGTTAACCCTTTCACGACCGTCGGTTGTGTGATAATAAAGGGTTAACCCTCCATCGTGTGGCAGTGAAAGGGTTAACAGTTATACAGTAAAGTACTGCACCTTTATTTTTTACAAGCAAGAACAAGAGCTAAGAATAAATGTAAAGTGCACACTAAAGATTTAAAATGAATAAACAACTTAGCTAACACACAATAATAATAATAATAATAACAACAATAACAAACAATAAAAGAATGTGCAAATTTGCTTTCAAAGAAAATTAAGAAGAAAGAAAGACTGTGAACACCTAAAGCTGAGGCTCATGGTATAATAATGGTTGCAGATATAGAGGAGGGCGCCAAAACTGCGCAGAGCAAAACAAATAAAAATAAAAAATTACACCCCAAAAGTTGGTAGGGCCACGGCCCTACTGGCCATACCGGTTCCGCGGTCCATGGACAGTGGTCTGGATATACATCAACAGTGGATTATACACTTTATCAAGCCCTCCTGCCCTGGACGTTTCGACTAAACAGTGAGTCTCTCTCTCTCTCTCGCTCTCTCTCTCTCTCGCTACACAGCTGTCTCCGAGAAATGCGGCTACGGAAAGTATTGACTGTGCTTGCTGAGACGATAATAGGCTAGCGATTCAAAACACGCTGCTGTGTTGTGAACTATAACATTAATTTAGCTGCTGCTGATGCATAATGAATGAATGGTGAGTTGTTTAAAATGACAACATATACATGTGTTAATTATTTTATTGGATTGATCCGAGAGACAGAGAGAGATTGCTCCAGAGCATCTCAGAGCATTACATTTTCAACTCTACCTAACATGAACCCCCGGCTGCGACCACCCAACAGTAGATAGTACGAGCCGCTACTGTATACACGCACACATACACACGCTCTCACCACACATGCACACACATTGAACACACATCACTCACACACATGAAACATGCACATGTAAAATACACAGTCATATTAAACATTCACACATAAAACACACACATAGGTAACGCACAAACACACATGGGTAGAACACACATATATAAAGCACACATAATACACACACACACATAGGTAAAACACGCATCTACAAAGTCCACACACTCCTACACTCCGTACACACACAGTCTATCTTTGTCTAATGGTCATAACACTGGCTGGGAGCCGACTCCTTAAAGGCCACTCCCATTATACTTGTTTTTGATCGCTTGTACCTGAGCCATGTTTATTTATTTTTTTATTTTTTATAATTTTTTTGTCTGTGTCCTGTCAAGTTTGTATTAACACATTCGGGACCGGCCACGGATATGTCCGTTAGGGATGCCCCGATCACGTTTTTTGCCACCGATACCGATCACCGATCGTCTATGAGCCATATCGGCTGATACCGATACCAATCGTTTTTGGTTTTATAAAAAAATATATATATATATATTATTTTTTTATTTTTTTTATAAAATATATATATTATATAATCATACTTGTAGTTGTATTATCTGCGAGACATCGCCACCATGCAACAAGTCAAAATGCTCGCTATCTGCAAACAGCTCCACTGTCTGTGTGTATACTCGAGTAGCCTCCAGCTGCAGCAGGATTCTCCGGCGCTGCAGCTGGGCCCTAAGGTATACTCTGCTTTGGTCAAATCACATTCAGCATGCCCTCAGCTAGCCCCTTGTGTGACTGCGATGCAAGCCAGGGGCTCGAATACACATTTAATGTTATAAGACATTGATATCAGGAGCTATCTGTAGCTACTGCTAGCCGGCTAGATAACGTTAAGACAACGCCTCAGTGAACTATATAGTTTACTGGGACATTTCATATAAACAGTGAGCTGGCCGATCGATCGGGGCATCCCTAATGTCCGTGTTTTGGATCCAACGGTAGAGGGCCAACCACGGACATGTCCGTGGCAAGGTTGTTTTGGCTTTTATTCCATTTTAATAACCTACTAAACATCACCGAGCGGCACTGCAGATTTACCCTACTCTTGGAATTCTGAAAAGTGCATTACCTCGTAGGGGCGCTGTCTCAATAATGCAGTGTTCCCTGTGGCAGAACGGTCTTTTATTTTTCTTGACTTTGAATGGAGTTTCCTGTTAGCTGGAATCTATATGTGTAGCATGTAGCATGGAATACCTTTTGCGACGCCAAATTCACTATGCAGTAAAGGAATAATATCATCAGCCAATGGACATATCGATCTACCAGATGGCGATCGATAACTGGGAAATCCTTTTGGGGATCCAACCGGCCCACGGTAAGATCTTTTTCACGTAAATTACATGCTGATCAGGCCTTGTTATCATACTCAACCAGCCGATCAGCGAATGTGGCTACTGAGGCTGACGCCGTTATTGGTAATCAATAATCAGAAACAACGTCCCCCGCCCCCCCCCCCCCCCCCCCCCCCTTTCATGCATTCATGGTGGACCATGAATACCGACAATATGCATTTTGAGTTTTAGCTCTAGCTTCTGTAGTGCCGAAACGCCATTCTATTTAATGTTATTATCTTAGCGCCCTGTATCTCGCCTTCCAGGAAATATACTAGACCAAATCCCATATAACGCTTATATTCAAGACACTATAAAATGGGAACGTATTGATGAATTTTTTTTTCTTTTAGCCATTTTGAAGGGACAGTTTATGGGGTCAATTGACTATGAGAATGGACAGATAGCAATACTATAAAGTATAGATTTAGCTCTACAAACAGCCTCACGCACAATGAAAGTTTGTTTTGAAATGCTGGCCGTATAGCGTGAGATTAGACGGCCCCCAATGGCCGGGAATGTGTTAAGATTTATGTATCGTCCATGTCCCCTTTTCTATTATGTTCATTGTCATTGTTACTCCTGTTACGGTCAGTGTTGGTATCGTCGATATTATTAACACAATCCCGCCCGACCACGTATATATCCGTGTTTCGAATCCACCCGTTGTGGACCGACCACGGACATGTCCGTGGGAAGGTTGTTTTGGCTTTTATTCCATTTTAATAACCTATTCAAGGTCGCCGAGCAGCACTGCAGATGTACCCTACTCTTTCAATTAGAAAAAGTGCATTACCGGCCAGATCCTCTTAGGGGCGCTATCTCGATAATGCAGTGTTCCCTGTGGCAGAAGTTGTCTTGTTTTTTCTGGATTTCCAATGTAGTTTTCTACTAACCTGAAGCAATGCCTATAGCCTGTAGCTTGGAATACGTTTTGGGACGCGGATTTCACTATGCAGTAAAGGAATTTATCATCAGCCAATGGACATATCGATCTACCAGATGGCGATCGATAACTGGGAAATGCTCTGGGGGATCCAACCGGCACCCGGTAAGATCTTTTTCACGTAAATTACACGCTGATCAGGCCTTGTTATCATACTCAACCAGCCGATCAATGAATGTGGCTACTGAGGCTAACACGGTTATTGGTAATCAATCAATAATCAGAAACGACGTCCCCCGCCCCCCCCCCCCCTTCATGCATTCATGGTGGACCATCAATACCGATCATATGCAGTTTGAGTTTTAACTGAATAGAATAGATAGAATAGAATAGAAATACTTGTATTTAATTTGACACTGCAAATCGCTCAACATTTAAACATTTAAACATTTAGACAGGACAGGTCACGAATAAGAATAAGAAACTGTAGCTTCTGTATATCCGAAATGCCATTGGATTTAACGTTAGTAGCTTAGCGGCCTGTATCTCGGCTTCCAGGAAATATCCTAGCCAAAATCCCTTATAACGCTTATATTCAAGATGCTATAAAATGAGAACGTATTGATGAAAAAATTATTTCTTTAAGCCATTTTGAAGGGACGGTTTATGGTCTCAATTGACAATGAGAATGGACAGATAAAGTATAGATTTAGCTCTACAAACAGCCTCACGAACTATGCAAGTCTGTTTTGATATGCTGGCCGTCTGCACTGAGTGATATTATCTATCTAGGTCGTCCTCGGACGGGCCCTCCATCGGTGCTTCCAGTCATCCCGATCCTCCATGCATCTGGCTAGCTCGCCGGTGCTTTCTGTTCCCACATCTCTCCTGAGTACGTCCACGTAGGTTAATGTGGGACGTCCTCGTGATCGATGCCCGTGTGTTGGTTCCCACAGCACAAGTTTGCTGGTTGGCATCTCATGGTGTCTCTGGCAGTGACCTGCCAGCCTCATTCTCCTGACTGCCACTTTATCGCTCACCTTTAGCACCCCCCCATACAAGTTTGCATTAGTGACATGCTCATCCCTGTTGATGTTGAGCACCACACGCATCATTCTGGTGTAGCACCCATCCAAGGACTTCTGCAGGGTGGGCTTCAAGGTCCAGCATTCACTGCCATACAAAAGGACAGACTCAACTGTTGCATGAAAGAAGTTGAGCTTGATTTGACGGGGGAGGTTGGATTTCCACACACTGGTCATGCCGTTCAGAGCCCTCCACGCAAGTGCCTTCCTCACTTTAAGGTCTTGCTCGGACGAGTTGACCCACGAGCCCAGGTACTTGAAATCACTGACTTCCTTTAGAGCAGAGCCTCCTGTTGTCCTTAGAGGTGGATGATCCGGGAGGATGTTATACATTATGACCTCGGTTTTCTTGGCATTTAGCCTAAGGCCAACCTTGGCGCACTCCGTCTCCACTCTGCACAGGAGTTCCTGTGCCTGCTCCACGTGGTCAGAGAGCAGGCTGATGTCGTCCGCGTAGTCAAGGTCTGTTAGGACTATGGCGGGGTGTCGTCTCGATCTCCTTGGGGTTATTGTGAGACCAAGTTCCTGCTCCCGTCCATTGGCCTTCCTGAGCGCATAGTCGAGGACTATGACGAAAAGGAAGGGGGCAAGGGTGTCCCCTTGCATCACTCCAGCCAGGATGTCAAATTCTTCACTGTTGCCGTCTGGGGTTACCACCTTGGCCCTTGTACCCGTGTGCATGGTCCCTATGGCCCGGATATTAGACGCATCCAAGTGGCCGGGAAAGTGTTAATGCCATTGTCATTATTATTGTTATTGTACTGTATTGTGCTGTTCTATGTCTGAAAATAAAATAAAATAAAAACATTTATAAAAAAAAATTGAAATAAAAAGCATTTTTTAAGAGAATAACCTGCTGCTCAGGACTTATTACACCAACCACTCCCTACGAGCCCTTGTTGGGAACGGAGAGGCTGAAGGGATGAATGAATGTTTGTACTGTTAGTCCCCGGCTGTTGGTTCTCAGCTGGCTGACAGATGGAGGCGGTATTTAGGACGTAGTGGACGCGCATACGTTACAAGAGAGTCATTATTGAATCTGCGATTGGATCGGACAATAGGCCGGCATGGCACCAGCGTTTCCCTGCTCGGTCCAAAAACAACACCCACGGTCGCTGAACTTCTGCATTGTTGTCATGGAAACTCAACGGGCATGAATGCAGAAACTGCCAAAATTTGCTTCTCCTCCATCCTCGCTGTCGATTTCTCTTCAGATACCTCCAATTTGTAAACTCTCCCCTCGAGTTGATTTGATTGGTCCGTCGACAAGGAGGTGACATTGACGTCGGTGCACTCCGGGGGCTAAAATTTTAACTTTTTCAACTTAGAACGCCCGGAAAAAGCGGCACTTAAAAACACACAACAAAACCATTGGAAACTATTGAAAAAAGGCGCAGACACATTCAAAAAGGTGTCCAATGTGATCACTGCCTTGTGTCAAGTTGAAACCTTCCATGGGAATATAATGTTTAGACGTATAAATACATTCACAATGATTTGTCAATTCCTTTTCCTGTTGAAGACGGGAGAGCGATGTCTCAACTCGCTCACCGCAGCAGTCTGTTGGATAGCGGCTAACTTTTGAGATTACTTTTGAAGGAGAGCACAGTGAGGATCCTCATTTGATGGAGATTGATTTGACAGGTACTTGGTATATTTTACGCCGTCACCAAAAATCCAGCATCAGCAAGTATGTACAGTAAGCCTTAATAGCTACATTTTGCTCCCCTATAATCAATCCCAGTAGCCAGGAATCCTTGGCCAGACACACTCTGACAGCAACCTATTTACCAAGTTGCATTGACCAGCAGACATCGAGACAGGAGGACAATGTCTACATTAGCGGTTCTCAAACTACGGGTCGCTAACCAAAGTGGGGTCGTGGGTAGGTGACAGTGGGCATTGGAAAGTAATTTAATTATTATTATTATTATTATTATTTTTTTTTTTTTAAATATGCCTCGTTTTATAAATGTGTATTGATAACATAGTGCTGTAATAAAATGTTCTAATAAATATGCATGATCAAGTTCAACAACGTGTGCTTTTATTTTGATATTCCTTAATTATAATAATTACGCGATACATTAAGTGTGGGGTCGCCAAAGAAAATCCTAAATAAAATGGGGTCGTGGCATACAAAATGTTGAGAACCCCTGGTCTACATTAAGTAACATGTTATGATGAAGCCCTGCTTTAAAGAGTTTTTTTTTTCTCCCAGTTGTCAGGTCTGGTTCTATACACACTCTCCTCCTGTTACCTAGGAAACCACATTAGGCAAATCAATGAAAGTAGTGTCACCGGAGAGGGAGGGCATACCTCACCTCTCTTACCCCCTCCAACTCTCTCTCTCTTATTTCTCTCTCCATTCTTATCTCTCTCCCGCTGTCTCCCCCTCTCTCTCTATCCTTTCATTTCTCTCTCCATCCCTCCCTCTTTTTCCCTCCATTTCTTCCCTCCCTCTCTCTCTATATCTCCCTCTATCTCCCTCTCTCTCTCTATGTATCCCTCCACCTTCTATCTATCTATCTCTCTGTCTCTCTCTCTCTCCCCCCTCTCTCTCTCTGTCTCTCACCCTCTCTTCCCCCCCCCTCTCTCCCCCTCATCTCCCACCTCTCTTCCTCTTGCATCTCATTCTCTCTGCTCCCTCTCCTCACCCACCTCATCTCACTCTCTCTCTCCTTTCCCCTCATAACACATGCTTCCCGACAACCACTGCCAAAGAACTCACAGACTCTGTGCATCCCCCAGATTCCTCCACTCGACAGCGAAGTCTGGAGAGAAGAGAAGAGAAGAGAAGAGAAGAGAAGAGAAGAGAAGAGAAGAGAAGAGAAGAGAAGAGAAGAGAAGAGAAGAGAAGAGAAGAGAAGAGAAGAGAAGAGAAGAGAAGAGAAGAGAAGAGAAGAGAAGAGAAGAGAAGAGAAGAGAAGAGGAGAGGAGAGGAGAGGAGAGGAGAGGAGAGGAGAGGAGAGGAGAGGATAGGAGAGGAGAGGAGAGACCCAAACCTAGGACTTGATTAGACAGATTTTGGGTGTGGAGAGTATCTGGGCTGGTCCAGCCCCCACCAGGTGGTAACAGGGGTTGACTGAGCTTGGGCGAAGGTAGTAATTACCTCAATACAAACTTGGAATACTAAACCAGCCTGATCCGGATAAAAAGCTGACAAAAGCTCAGCCAGCTGTGGTTAAAAGTTGTTCAAATCGATCAGGTTCGGTGCATGTGGACTTACTTAGTGGGTGCTTTAGGGCTCGTGCTTGGCCAGGCTCGGCCAGGCTCGGTGGAGGAGTTCTGGGCGATGAGAGAAAACGGACCCCAAAGATGTTGAGTCTGGATGGGCTGGAGATGATTGCCGTGCTGGTGGTCATGGGCCTCTTCATCAAAGTCCTGGAGCAGTTTGGGATGTTCGAGCCGGTCGGAGGCGAAGGTAACAGACTTTGCTTAGAAAGAAGTTGTTGAGGTTTCATAAGAGGTCGCGTCAGGGAGAGGTCTTTGTTTGTTTAGAAATTGTCATTGTAAAGTTGGTGTGTGTCAGAGGGAGTGTGTGTGCATATGTGTTTGTCCTTAATGTGTTATGTGTGAATGTATATTATTCACACAGTGTAAGTGATTGCAGTGCCAAGGCCGATACCGCAACTGGGTTGCAATCTTCACTGAACTGATGCAACTGTTGGCCTTGTAACACGCACACACACATGTGTGCACACACACACACACGCACACGTGCACACAAACGCACGGGCTGTAACTTTAGCTGTGAGGGATGTCACCCCTCCCCTGGTGTCTGTACTCTTACGCTTGGATCAATAGCACTAGAGAGAGAGAGAGAGAGAGAGAGAGAGAGAGAGAGAGAGAGAGAGAGAGAGAGAGAGAGAGAGAGAGAGAGAGAGAGAGAGAGGCTGCTGTCTCACATAGGGACTGCCATCCTTTCTCAATACTCTCATTAGCCTGTGGCCTAGGTATTTATCTGTCTATTCTCCATCAGTGGGGAGGAAGTATCGAAGTACCTTCTCTGATGATAATCACAGGCTAACTTATAGGGTTGTATTGCGATTAGGCATCTTCAGCAACACATTACATCAGGGGAGCACAAATAACGATTACGTTTCTAGGAACTAGTGAGTAATTTTTATTTTTTTGGAGTGTAGGAAGTGATATCATTTAACGGATAGTTAACTTCTAGAATTAGGAGGGAGCAGGACGGAAATGGGGGATTTGAGACTCGGCTGGATAGTTCATTACCGAATGTGTTAATTGAGAAGCTACTGTAAGTAGAATCCTGCACTGAGACATC
Organism: Notolepis coatsorum; assembly: GCF_963971535.1. Classification (NCBI taxonomy): domain Eukaryota; kingdom Metazoa; phylum Chordata; class Actinopteri; order Aulopiformes; family Paralepididae; genus Notolepis; species Notolepis coatsorum. The sequence goes on along the minus strand of NC_140173.1, from coordinate 43,846,115 downwards.
AGGAGACTTGAGTTAAGCTGTATTATTACCCTGGGGATATTGGCTATATGCTCCCGTTCAGCAGACAGTTACACACATTCACACCTGGGTTTTTTTTTATGTTTGACGTGATCTACATGTTATTACCAACATACAAAGGTTACCTGTAGGGACATATCGACAAAGTACAGCGTGTGCTTCTCTTCAATGATGTGATTTTTTGTTGATGGCACACACATACACGCATTATCCCCAAGATGTGCAGCTGACTTCGCAAGATCATGCTAGAATCTATCTTCAGGGTATCTGTGGGGTATTAAAAAGTTGTGAAAAGTATTAAATTCATAATTCTCAATTTAAGGTATTAAAAAAAAAGATATATAAAAAAGGAGATGAAATAATGTGGAAATATATTAAATGTTTTTGTATTCTAGTCCTTGTTTTTGTGGGACTACCGGGAGCTTGGTGCGTCTGGCGAGAGCTTGTACGGAACGTGTGAGAATTTAAATTGTAGCCGCCTGCTCTAAGTAGTCTTAAAAAGTATTAAATTGAACTTGTTGACACCTGCAGATACCCTGATCTTCTCAGGCTTCAAGCTATGCACTTGTGCCCATAGAGCTTTGAGGAACGAGCGGCTGCTGACAGGCGTGGTCTAGGTGTGACGACAGCATGAGTCAGTTTTTTTTTTTTTTTATTGGTCTTTTTCCCCCTCCATTTTTTCCTCCGATTTTCTCCCATCCCAATGTTAGTCGTATGCCAATTCCCAGTCCCTTCCTGGTCGCTGCGCTTTACCCCCCACAGTCAGATCATTTGGGAGAGTGGAGGCTACCACGTGCTTCCTCCGACACACGTCCAGCCAATCACCGCTTCTTTTCACCTGGCAGCGCGGATTCTCATTGAGAGGGCGTAGCGTGTGGGAGGACCACACTATCCCCCTCACGTCCAATCCGCGCTTAGCAGGCGCCCCGACCGAACTGTAGGAGTCGCTGTTTACAACGACCCGGACCCACCCCGCCAGCTTCTCCCACCCTCTGATACAGCCAATTGTATCAGTGCAGACGGCCAGCCAAGCTGGTGACAACCCCGGAGCTGTGAGCTGGATTCGAACAGGCGAACCAAGCTCACAGCTCCGGGGCTGGTGACGAACGCAATCTCCGCTCGACCACCTAACCGCCTTAGCATGAGTCAGTTCTATCAGAACTGGAGGGTATTTCTTCACTGAAAGAGGAGTGCCGGCCCTTTTCCAAACAGCTTCAAAGGACGACTTCCCAGATGGTTCTGTGTTACAGACCATCTGGCGGGTCAGGTTACAAGACACATGGTGTGGTGAAGAAGGACAAACATCAAATCAAATTGTCAATTAATTCTTAGCTTTAATCAGGTTTCATAAAGGCACAGATGTTGCAGAGGGAGAAGTCTGTTTAGAAATGGTCATTGTAAAGTTGTTGGCTGTCGTGTGTGTGTGCATGTGTGTGAGAGGGTGTGTGTGTGTGTGTGTGTGTGTGTGTGTGTGTGTGTGTGTGTGTGTGTGTGTGTGTGTGTGTGTGTGTGTGTGTGTGTGTGTGTGCGTGTGTGTTTTTTTAATCTGCTTAAAGTGCCAGAGGGGTAGGGTTTAGGACACAATAGGACGATGCAACGAGTGCCAGAAAGTTGAGATGATTTAACCGTTTCACTACCACTCTACCAAAGGGTTAACCCATTTCACTGCGACAATACAGCAGGTTAACCCTTTCACTGCCACACGACAACAGGTTAACCCTTTCACAACCACACTACAGAAGGTTAACCCTTTCACTACCACACTACAGACGGTTAACCCTTTCACTACCACACTACAGACGGTTAACCCTTTCACTACCCTTTCACTACCACACTACAGACGGTTAACCTTCTATAGTGTGGTAGTGAAAGGTTAACCTTCTGTAGTGTGGTTTACCAAAGGTTAACCGTCTGTAGTGTGGTAGTGAAAGGTTAACCTTCTGTAGTGTGGTAGTGAAAGGTTAACATTCTGTAATGTGGTAGTGAAAGGGTTAAAAATCGATTATACTATGTGACCGACAACTGAGCTGACTGGACCTGAGCTGTCTTCAGGCTTTACACCCGTTGGTTACTCCAAGGTTTAGAGCAAGCGTTTTTCGCCCGGCAACACAGGGGACATCATTCTCCTGTCCTGCGAACAGGGGTGTAAAAAGTACCCAGAAATTATACTTAAGTGAAAGTATGGGTACCGTCTCAAAATCGTACTTGAGTAAAAGTCAGAGTATCTAGCTAAAAACTTTTTTTTTTAATTCCGGGGCAATGAAATGTTCCGTTTCGTCCTGTTCATCACACGTACTATGGTTTGTGGCCATCTTCTGTAGCTTGTCACTCTGACTGTATTCTTCTGATAGCAGGTGTTTAATCAATGATCCCCGCTTTCTAGTCTTGCACAAGGACCAATCAGCAGGGGTATGGGCGGGTTAAATTTCCATTGATGGGGATTTGATTGGCTGTTTTTAAATAAAGTGCGGCTGCATGATTAATAACGTTAACGTTAGTTTGGCCAGAGAAACAAATATACTAATTAAAATAGTTGGACCTGTGAAATTTGTACTTTGTAGGTCTGCATTTTAAATGTAGGAGTAAAAAGTATGTTTTTTCCCCTCTGAAATGTAATTGAGTAAAAGTACAAGTATACAAACCTAATAATACTTGAGTAAAGTAAAGTAAAGTACAAATCCCTAAAAACAGTACTTAAGTATTGTAACAAAGTACAATTACTCAAGTACTTTACACCCCTGCCCGCGACACACCCCTGTCCCGCTAATGGAAGGTTACAGGTTATGGCTTGTCACCAGCAGAGTAACAGACAGTTACACCTCGGACCCTCACATTAGCCTCAGTTAACCGGACGACCCCTCTGTTCACGTCCTTCGGCCCAGTCGACACCACGGTGTTCACAAGGCCTTATCTCATCTCTCTCGCTGACACGCCCACAGATGGGATTCTTATCTGATCTGTGTGTGTGTGTCTCTCTCTCTCTATATAAATATTCTTTGTATATCTGTTTCTCTTACTCTCACTTCTCTCGTCTGTCTTGCTCCCCCCTCTCTCTATTTCTGTCTCTCTCACTTTGTTTCTCTCTCACTCTGTTTCTCTCTGTCTATATCTCCCTCTGTTTCTCTCTGGCTCTCTCTCACTCTGTTTTTATCTCTCTATTTTTGTCCCTCCCTCCCTCCCTCCCTCCCTCCCTCCCTCCCTCCCTCCCTCCCTCCCTCCCTCCCTCCCTCCCTCCCTCCCTCCCTCCCTCCCTCCCTCCATCCCTCTCATTGCAGATGCCCAGGGTGCCCTCTACCCAAACAACAGCACTCACTGACTGCAAGCTAATAGGTTTCCCTGTCGTTCTTAGACAGCAAATATCTCAGTGATGTCAGTCTCTATAGTCTCATGTCGGGCTTTGATATCCAGCTGGAGGATTATGCAGCTTTGGAACCATGTCTAGTAGTTTCTCCTGGAGGGCACAATGTAAACAGACAAGAGTCTGTGTGCGTAATAGGGCTGACCTTCAATTTTTTTTGGAATTCTAAGCTTCGGGGCCGAGATTCGATTTTAATTCGAAGCTTCGAAATAAAAATAAAAAATTATAATAAATACGTTTTTTTTTTTTTTTTTTGAGACTTGTACAGCACTTTGTTCTACTTTGTCAGTGCTGTAAAGTTTAAACCTTTTTAAATCTTAGACAAATGAAACACTTTGCTTTCATGAAATATTGTAAGCCGTGATTTGAGGCTTTATAAAAGCAGCCCAGTGCCGAGTCCGACCTCATCTTAAATAACAAACAGCATTGCTTGTTGTAGTTAACAAAGAGAGGCAGAGTTGATTTTGCAAATAAATTTTTTAAATTTATTATTATTATTGTTTTTTTTT